>NC_088223.1:81849749-82104749 GCF_036934945.1 Oncorhynchus masou masou | reverse complement strand
TGTGCAAGGAATGAAAAGTAAGCCTTCAATACGGAATGGGTCCTCCAGTGTTGTTACAAGAGAAAGTCTTCCAGTTAGTTTCATTCCTGGTGTCCTGTTCTTTCTGCACTTAATATAGATAGACAGGGGAAAAGTACATTTGTTTTAATGTGCACTTTTGCAGCCTCTTAAATGTTGTGTGTAATGGCAATATGCAGTAGCCCTCACTATTAGCCAGAGGGTTTAGCTATCTGGTGCTCTGAAAATGCATGACTAGAGCTTTTGTGTACATTTGATCTAAATATGTGAGACATGAAATAGAAAATTGATTCATACGTGTCATATAGCCAACATTATGAATATGTTGACTATAGAGCTGCAAAGAGGAAGTGAAGAGGGGACGGCTGGGCATTCGTGCTGTTGAGTCTGTTTCTGCGGTAACATGGACTCTTAACAACTCGCTGAAACAAGCAAGGTGTTGGGTTGACATGGTAACACCCCCTTCCCTGCAGCAGCACACATAGAAATAGAATGAATAGAATGGGCATGGAACCTCTAACCATGGCAATTTGACTGATAAACTCATGTGTAAACTCGCAATGCCTATCTGGTATTGTGATGCAATCATTTCCATGGTCATTTAGAATGTTCATTCAAATAACTTATTTGGCTCTTGCAATGGAATGTATTTTTTGTAATGTCAGCAATGGCTGCAACTCCACCCATTATGCCATCATTGACTTGAATGAGGGCGCCCGTTCTATTCATTCTATTTTGTTGGCAGCATATGCAGTCAGGACCAGAGGAGAAGATGTGCTTCTTAAAAAAACAGTGCTATTCGAGCAGTTATTGCGGTGACCACCAATTACCTTCATCCAAAATTCCATGACCGTCACAACCCTAGCTGCGGGCCTGCTGCCTGCTGTCTTGTTCACCATAGAGTTGGGCAGTCACCTTCACTGCTGTCTTGTAATGCTTTGGCAGGGCAAGGCTAAGAAAATAAAGAATATACAGTGCATTCGGAAGTATTCAGACCCCTTGCCTTTTTCTACATTTTGTTACGTTACAGCCTTATTCTAAAACTGATTAAATAGTTTTTTCCCCTCATCAATCTACACACAATAGCCCATAATGACAAAGCATTTTTTTTTTCTCCCAAATTTATAAAAATAAAAACAACTGAAATATAACATTTACATAAGTATTCAGACCCTTTACTCAGTACTTTGTAGAAGCACCAAGTCTTCTTGGGGATAACACTACAAGCTTGGCACACCTGTATTTGGGGAGTTTCTCCCATTCTACTCTGCAGATTCTCTCAAGCTCTGTCAGGTTGGACGGGAAGCGTCGCAGCACAGCTATTTTCAGGTCTCTCCAGACATGTTCGATTGGGTTCAAATCCGGGCTTTGGCTGTGCTACACAAGGACATTCAGAGACTTGTCCCGAAGCCACTCCTGCGTTGTCTTAGCTGTGTGTTTAGGGTCATTGTCCTGTTGGAAGGTGAACCTTCGCCCCAGTCTGAGCACTCTGGAGCAGGTTTTCATCAAGGGTCTCTCTGTACTTTGCTCTGTTCATCTTTCCCTCGATCCTGACTAGTCTCCCAGTCCCTGCCTCTGAAAAACATTCCCACAGCATGATGCTGCTGCCACCACCATGCTTCACCGTCGGGAAGGTATTGGCCAGGTGAATAGTGGTGCCTGGTTTCCTCCAGACGTGACCCTTGGCATTCAGGCCAAAGAGTTCAATCTTGTTTCTCTTGGTCTGAGAGTCCTCCAAGCGGACTGTCATGCGGACTCCATGCGGACTGTCATGTGCCTTTTACTGAGGAGTGGCTTCCGTCTTGCCACTCTACCATAAAGGCCTGATTGGTGGTGTGCTGCAGAGATGGTTGTCCTTCTGGAAGATTCTCCCATCTTCACAGAAGATCTCTGGAGCTCTGAGTGACGATTGGGTTCTTGGTCACCTCCCTGACCAAGGCCCTTCTCCCTCCATTGCTCAGTTTGGCCGGGAGGCCAGCTCTCGGAAGAGTCTTGTTGGTCCAAACTTCTTCCATTTAAGAAAGATGGAGGCCACTCTGTTCTTGGAGATCTTCAATGCTGCAGACATTTTTTGGTAACCTTCTAGATCTGTGCTCGACACAATGTTGTTTCAGAGCTCTATGGAGAATTGTGTCTAAAAACCTGTTTTCGCTTTGTCATTATGGGGTATTTATTTTGATTGATGAGAAATGTTTTATTTAATACATTTTAGAATAATGCTGTAACATAACAAAATGTAGAAGAAGTGATGGGGTCTGAATGACTTCCAAATGCACTGTAAATATATGTGTTTCTATTTGACATCGTGGACTGTCAATGCTTGCATCCATAGCTCTATCTATACATAAAAAAATCAAAAGTAAGGATTGTGGTATTAAATCAGTGAGGATTGTTGCTTAAAATTAACATATTATTCCGATGTCCATAACTTTGTAAGTGCAGAATATCATGCTTTTTTTTCTTTGTTGGACTTCAAATACTTTCAAGGTATTGTATTTACTTGGTTATTCTCTAGTTAATAAGGCACTGTAAAAATATTGAAAATTGGGAGAGTTTTTATTAACTTCATCATAGTGACTAATATTGTTTTTGCATTATAATTCTTATGAAATACAGCATTTCCACTTTTTATTTAGCCTATTTACTTTTACAGTAATTCCATTTAATCATATGTCCATGTGTATTTATTTAGACCCCCACACCTCACTCTACTATTGGTATCTGCTGGTGTTTGTGTGCTTGTTTGCTGTGGCTAGGTCACACTAATCAACACGTCAAGGTCATCAGCCGCCTCAATGTTTTCACTTCAATAGGCAGCCCAATAGGCAGCCCTGTAAATTTGACAACATCAGCGTCTGAGCCATGGAATGAGTGTACTCTTATTTATGATTGTTGTTTATTGTGTGTACATGCACGGGGGCAGCCAGTTGTTTTGCCACAGAGCAAGCCTGGTTTGAGCTTTTACCACCGAATAGGCTGGGAACATGAAATTTCTCTCCCTCTTTAATTCTAACTTATGTGTGTGTGTGTGTGTGTGTGTGTGTGTGTGTGTGTGTGTGTGTGTGTGTGTGTGTGTGTGTGTGTGTGTGTGTGTGTGTGTGTGTGTGTGTGTGTGTGTGTGTGTGTGTGTGTGTGTTTGCATTGCGAGGGTTGGGATAAAGTGAAGGTCACATTTCCACTGGACCTCGTGTAGCTACAGTAAAGTCATCTTTATCTGCCTTGCGTTTGCGGATGCAGGATGGTGTGAGAGGATGCAGGTGAACCTGTTCTGTAATGTGCCTGACTCTGCTGGTACATCTCCTGATCTGCATGTTTAAGAGAGCCCAAACGACTTAATAAAAATAATATACTACTTAGTATGAGTGACAGATTGAACAGGATTTCTATTACACACAATAGGTTGACTCATTGTGTGCCAGGATGGACTCCAGGGACATTGCCTCTGCGAACCCATCTCTCTGCTAATGCGTCATGTGATACTCATACGTACAGCCAACCCTTTACCACTGTCTTTAAAGCGATAGTCTACAAGTTTCTTTCAGTGTTTCAGCTTGTTGTGCAGCTTTGCTAACATTGGGATATTGCGTTGTATACATTTTTGTGGATCCTAAATCATGCTGACTACTAAAAGTAAACTATGGATTAAAGTGGATGCTGCTGTCACTGCTGGCCTAAAAAAGCAACTCGAGGTAAGATTAATTTCACTCAAAGATGTAGATTGAATGAACCATTCTATTTACATCCACTCAAACCACTAACAAACACTTGGTGTTCCATTGTTAGGCTGCAGTTAGCATAAGTAGAGCTCAGAGTTTTTCCATCTGCAACCTGACAACAACACAAAAGGCCCTGTGCCCTTGTTATACATGGCTTATAGGTCAGGATAAACACCTATTCCTAAACATAAGCATATAGGTGTCATGTCTTGCTCATGTGTTCTGTAGCTAATATTGTTATCATTAGGCCTATCATTAATTTACAGTTATTATGCTGTGCCTCTGAAAATGTATTACCAGTTTATTCTCCAAGTTAATATCCAGTCAAGGGGATCAATGCAGTGAAGGCCAAAAGAAAAGTAGTGTGTCATATAATGCAAATGAGGAGGGTAACCTCTTGGCAAGGCCAAGGGTGGCATGACAAGAGCTGTGTGTCGTCCATGTTGAGTGCCCTATCCTCCTCCCGAACCCCCCTGGAGCTGTTTCCTGTTTACCCGCATGTCCTCCAGACAAGCACTTTGCTTTGAACCCCAGAACGACCAGGGCAGATCCTCCAGATGGCCAAGGACTCATATCCAACCCGGTATGACAAGTCACATCCAAACTTTCACTGACGAGGACATGCTGTAGTCACTGACTTTCATCCCGTGCTGGCCATTGTAACATTTAACCAGAGGATTAGTCCAGTAGATAAGCTCCAAAAAAAATAACAGATTGTTCACTTTGGTATAGAAGCATGAAAATCGGCACACTTGTATAACATAGTAATATTACTGGATATTCCAATGAAAGGGAATGGTAATACTTTAATTTATGATTTCATGAATGCGAAGTTGAATATTTGCCGGCAGGCAATAGCCAAAAGTTTTTGGGGATAAACAAAAGTATTTTTCATTAGCTGCCTTAGTTTTACAAGCATCTAAAGCGAGTATTCAATCAATTGCTGATGGTGGATTTCAGGATAGCACTTTCGGAAGTGGGTTTCATTTGCACAGCGGCAACGGCTCAGCCGCAAATTGATAGCCCACACAAGCTCACAGAACAGGATCGTTGAGTGCTGAAGTGCGTAATAAATTATCTGTCCTCGGTTGCAACACTCACTACTGAGTTACAAACTGCCTCTGGAAGCAACATCATCAGAAGAACTGTTCGTTGGGAGCTTTATGAAATGGGTTTTCCATGGCCGAGCAGCCGCACACAAGCCTAAGATTACCGTGCGCAATGCCAAGCGTCGGCTGTGTTGGTGTAAAGCTCACTGCCATTGGACTCTGGAGCAGTGGAAACACGTTCTCTCGAGTGATAAATCACGCTTTACCATATGGTAGTCTGACGGACAAATCTGGGTTACGCGGATGCCAGGAGAATGTTACCTCATGAATGCATAGTGCCAACTGTAAAGTTATGGGGAAGAGGAATAATGGTCTGGGCTGTTTTTCATCGTTCAGGCTAGGCCCATTACTTCCAGTGAAGGGAAATCTTAATGCTACATTATACAATGACATTCTAGACGATTTTGTGCTTCCGACTTTGTGGCAACAGTTTGTGGAAGGCCCTTTCCTGTTTCAGCATGACAATGCCCCCGTGCACAAAGCTAGGTCCATACAGAAATGGTTTGTCGACATCAGTGTGGAAGAACTTGACTGGCCTGCACAGAGCCCTGACCTCAACCCCATCGACCACCTTTGGGAATAATTGGAACGTCGACTGCGAGCCAAACCTAATTGCCCAACCTCACTAATGCCCTTGTGGCTGAATGGAATCCCCACAGCAATGTTCCAACATCTAGTGGAAAGCTTTACCAGAAGAGTGGCTGTGTTATAGCAGCAAAGAGCAGCAGCAACTCCATATTACTGCCCATGATTTTAGAATGAGAGCAGGTGTCCACATACTAATCAATACACGACTTTCAAGGTGTAGGACATTTGAGGCAAACATAAGTACTGTATACATTTTCTGCTGTATATAAAATTACATTATCACATTTGCTTGCTCATTTGCAATACTAGTCTGATGAGACCATGTTCTACAATGGGAACTAGCCTGCAAAAATGTTTTTCAATTGTTATTTTTTGTATTATTTATTTTAAACCCTTTATTTAATTAGGCAAGTCAGTTAAGGGGTGAGTTTGGCCAGCAGGGATGTCCTTGTCCCATAGCGCACTAGCGACTCCTGTGGCGGGACGGGCGCAGTGCATGCTGACATGGTCGCCAGGTGTACGGTGTTTCCTCCAACACATTGATGTGGCTGGCTTCCGGGTTAAGAGAGCCAAGAAGAAGCGTGTCAAGAAGCAGGGTCTGTAGTGACACCTCTAGCACTGAGATGCAGTGCCTTAGACCGCTGCGCCACCTCAGGAACCCCCCAAACTTGTTGGGCAATGTTGGTTGGTAGATGGAATGATGTCCAATGAGGTTGCAAGGTTAAATTGCGAGGGGGCAGGATCAGGTCAGCACAGTATTGTCCAATGAGGGTGTGCGTTAACATGCACACCACAGAATTGTTTGAAATGTATTTGTGCACACGCTCAAGAAGAATGACATGACGACATTGTACACAATTGGAGGACCCGCTTTGGCTTGTGAGTGCTACTTTTAAAACTACTGGCTAAAATGATACAAAACATTTAACACATCTTTAACTCTTCATCTGAAAAATCTAAATGCGCACTCCTGGGTGGCGCAGTGGTCTAAGGCACTGCATCGCAGTGCTAGCTGTGCCTCTGTTTTTCAGAGGACGCATGGCTCTCGACCTTCGTCTCTCCCGAGCCCATACGGGAGTTGTCGCGATGAGACAAGACAGTAACTACTAACAATTGGATACTACGAAAAAGGGGGTAAACTCTCAATCAGATCCAATGCTGATTATGTCCACAGACTGCTGAATCATTGCACAAGTTTAAAAAAAGCACATTTATTTTTTATTTAACTAGGCAAGTCAGTTAAAGAACATATTCTTATTTATAATGAGACCTACCAAAAGGCAAAAGACCTCCTCCAGAGATGGGATTAAAATAAATAAATAACATATAGGACAAAACACACATCACAACAAGAGAGACAACACTACATAAAGAGAGACCTAAGACAACAACATAGCAAGGCAGCAACACATGACATGTTAGCACGGTAGCACATGTTAACAACACAACATGACAACAACATGGTAGCAACACAACATGGTAGCAGCACAAAACATGGTACAAACATTGGGCACAGACAACAGCACAAAGGGCAAGAAGGTAGAGACAACAATACATCACACAAGCAGCCACAACTATCAGTAAGAGTGTCCATGATTGAGTCTTTGAATGAAGAGATTGAGATAAAACTGTCCATTTTGAGTGTTTGTTGCTGCTCGTTCCAGTCGCTAGCTGCAGCAAACTGAAAAGACGAGCGACCCAGGGATGTGTGCCTCTTGGGGACCTTTAACAGAATGTGACTGGCAGAATGGGTGTTGTATGTGGAGGATGACGGCTGCAGTAGATATCTCAGATAGGGGAGAGTGAGGCCTAAGAGTGTTGAGGGTTTTATAAATCAGCATCAACCAGTGGGTCTTGCGACGGGTATACAGAGATGACTAGTTTACAGAGGAGTATAGAGTGCAGTGATGTGTCCTATAAGGAGCATTGGTGGCAAATCTGATGATCGAATGGTAAAGAACATCTAGCTGCTCGAGAGCACCCTTACCTGCTGATCTATAAATGACGTCTCCGTAATCTAACATGGGTAGGATGGTCATCTGAATCAGGGTTAGTTTGGCAGCTGTGGTGAAAGAGGAGCGATTACGATAGAGGAAACCAAGTCTATATTTAACTTTAGCCTGCAACTTTGATATGTGCTGAGAGAAGGACAGTGTACCGTCTAGCCATACTCCCAAGTACTTGTATGAGGTGACTACCTAAAGCTCTTAACCCTTAGTCCTAGTAATCACACCTGTGGGGAGAGGGGCATTCTTCTTACCGAACCACATGATCTTAGTTTTGGAGGTGTTCAGAACAAGGTTAAGGATAGAGAAAACTTGTTGGACATTAAGAAAGCTTTGTTATAGAGCATTTAACACAAAATCCGGGGAGGGGCCATAAGACAATCATCTGCATATAAATGGATGAGAGCTTCCTACTGCCTGAGCTATGTTGTTGATGTAAATTGAGGAGAGGGTGGGGCCTAGGATTGAGCCATGGGGTACTCACTTGGTGACAGGCAGTGGCTGAGACAGCAGATTATGACTTTATACACTGCAATCTTAGGCCTGGTTTGCTAACTACCTCTCTCTAAGACCCCTCAGAGACACCAATATTCCTTAGCTGGCCCACAAGAATGGAATGGTCTACCATATTAAAAGCTTTGACCAAGTCAATAAAAATTGCAGCACAACATTGCTTAGAATCAAGGGCAATGGGGACATCATTGAGGACCTTTAAGGTTGCAGTGTCATCCATAACCTGAGTGGAGACTAGATTTCATACCAGAGAGAATACTATAGACATCAAGAAACATTGATTCATATAAAAATGTAATTTTTCCACCAAGGTAGTGGATTGAACTCAACAAATGATAGACTACTGTAATTAACAGAAACTAGGCATTATTCCTTATAAGAGTGTGGTCGGGAATAAGTATAATGAAGCAGGACGAGACCCAGATGCAGACACGGGAGGCAGATGGTTCGAGTCTCTGATAATTATTATAATCCAAAGGGCAGGCAAGAGACAGGTCATGGACAGGCAAAAGATCATGAACCAGGTCAGAGTCCAGGAGGTACAGAGTGGCAGTCGGGCTCGAGGTCAGGGCAGGCAGTATGGTCAGGAAGGCGGGCTCAGAGTCAGGGCAGGCAGGATGGTCAGGAAGGCGGGCTCAGAGTCAGGGCAGGCAGTATGGTCAGGAAGGCGGGCTCAGAATCAAGGCAGGCAGTATAGTCAGGAAGGTGGGCTCAGAGTCAGGGCAGGCAGTATGGTCAGGAAGGCGGGCTCAGAGTCAGGGCAGGCAGTATGGTCAGGAAGGCGGGCTCAGAGTCAGGGCAGGCAAGGGTCAAAACCTGGAGGACTAGAAAAACAGAGATAAGGAAAAAACAGGAGCACGGAAAAAACGCACTGGTTGACTTGACAAGACGAACTGGCAACAGACAGAGAATATGAATAAATACCCAGGGACTAATGGGGAAAACAGGTGACACTTTGAGACAATCACAAAGACAGGTGAAAAGATCATGGTCGTGACAATAAGGGCATATAATGAGCAATACAGTTGTTGACTACAGTTGGTAAAAAGCATTGTGTTTTTTTGCTTATTCAGTAATAAACAGCTTCATAAAATGTTTTATCTGCTGTGGTTAACCTCTAGCGTCGAGCAATCCCGTATCCGGGAGCGTAATCATAGCCTCAAGCTCATTAGCATAACGCAACGTTAACTATTCATGAAAATCGCAAATGAAATGAAATAAATATATTGGCTCACAAGCTTAGCCTTTTGTTAACAACACTGTCATCTCATATTTTCTAAATATGCTTTTCAACCATAGCTACACAAGCATTTGTGTAAGAGTATTGATAGCTTGCATAGCATTAAGCCGAGCATTCAGCAGGCAACATTTTCACAAAAACAAGAAAAGCATTCAAATAAAATCATTAACCTTTGAAGAACTTCAGATGTTTTCAATGAGGAGACTCTCAGTTAGATAGCAAATGTTCAGTTTTTCCAAAAATATTATTTGTGTAGGAGAAATCGCTCCGTTTTGTTCATCACGTTTGGCTAAGAAAAAAAACTGAAAATTCAGTCATTACAACGCCAAACTTTTTTCCAAATTAACTCCATAATATCGACAGAAACATGGCAAACGTTGTTTAGAATCATCCTCAAGGTGTTTTTCACATATATATTCGATGATAAATCATTCGTGGCAGTTCCCTTTCTCCTCTGAATCCAATGGAAAAGTGGACGCAGCTGGAGATTGCGCAATAATTTTGACGGAGGACACCAAGCGGACACCTGGCAAATGTAGTCTCTTATGGTCAATCTTCCAATGATATGCCTACAAATACGTCACAATGCTGCAGACACCTTGGGGAAACGACAGAAAGTGTAGGCTCATTCCTGGCGCATTCACAGCCATATAAGGAGACATTGGAACACAGAGCATTCAAAATCTGGGGCATTTCCTGTATGAAATTTAATCTTGGTTTCGCCTGTAGCATTAGTTCTGTGGCACTCACAGACAATATCTTTGCAGTTTTGGAAACGTTAGAGTGTTTTCTTTCCAAAGCTGTCAATTATATGCATAGTCAAGCATCTTTTCGTGACAAAATATCTTGTTTAAAACGGGAACGTTTTTTTATCCGAAAATTAAAAGAGCACCCCCTATATCGAAGCAGTGAACTTGTGACGCTCATGCATTATGTTGTTTTGGTTCAGCTCCTGGGGCCTTATTTATCAATCATTCATAGGAACAAAAGAAGATCATGCGTACACACAGTGCATGTGGTGGAATAAGGGAACTCCTTAGAATGGGGAAAATATACAATCCATTCGGAAAGTATTCAGACCCCTTCTACCTTAAAAAAAAAACAGAAATACCTTATTTACATAAAGTATTCAGACCCTTTATTATGAGAATTGACATTGAGCTCAAGTGCATCCTGTTTCCATTGATCATCCTTGAAATGTTTCTACAACTTGGTGACCATCTGTGGTAAATTAAATTGTTTGGACCTGATTTGGAAAGGCACACACCTGTCTATATAAGGTCCCACAGTTGACAGTGCATGTCAGAGCAAAAGCAAAGCCATTAGGTCGAAGGAATTGTCCGTAGAGCTCAGAGACAGGATTGTGTCGGAACAGATATGGGGAACGATAACAAAACATTTCTACAGCGTTGAATGTCCCAAAGAACAGTGGCCTCCATCATTCTTAAATGGAAGAAGTTAGGAACCACCAAGACTCTTCCGAGGCCGCCCGGCCAAACTAAGCAATTGGTGGAGAAGGGCCTTGGTCAGAGAGGTGGCCACCCCGATGGTCACTCTGACAGAGCTCCGGAGTTCCTCTGTGGAGATGGGAGAACCTTCCAGAAGGACAACCATCTCTGCAGCACTCCACTAATCAGGCCTTTGTGGTAGAGTGGCCAGACGGAAGCCACGCCTCAGTAAAAGGCACATTAGAGCGCAGTTTCCCAAAAGACACCTAAAGGACTCTCAGACCAAGATAAACAAGATTCCCTGGTCTGATGAAACCAAGATTAAACTCTTTGACCTGAATACCAAGTGTCACTTCTGGAGGAAACCTGGCACCATCCCTACGGTGAAGCATGGTGGTGGCAGCATAATGCTGTGGGGAAGTTTTTCGAGCGGCAGGGACTGGGAGACTCGTCAGGATCTAGAGAAAGATGAACGGAGCAAAGTACAGAGAGACTCTTGATGAAAACCAGCTCCAGAGCACTCAAGACAGACTGGGGTTCTACATGGAACACTCTGTGGTTCTACATGGAACCCAAAACGGTTCTACCTGGAACCAAAAAGGGTTCTTATCCTATGGGAACAGCCAAAGAACCTTTTAGGATCTATATAGCGCCTGTGTGTGGGGGTATGAATGCTTTCTGAAGACACTTTAATTTGACCACATCAGTACGTTTGTTAATAATTCATATAAAGTACAGTAATTTGTTCAATTAGAGGTATTTGTGACAGTGAAACCATTGTTGAAATACTATAAAATACTGATATAATGGGAAATGGAATGAGAGATGGCTGATCTTGCTCTGTTGGAAGATTTGGCACACACTCTATTTTGCAGAGAATGCGTTTTTAGAGACCAGTGGGACTTTTTTTTGCAGAAAGTACAGATTGGCTATTCAGATATAATTTCCCAAACCAATCTTATAAGATTCTTGCGAAGGATTTAAGACCTACTTTAAAAACACATGCCATTCCAGTGCACATCCAAGTGCTATTCGTTTTTGGCAACGGGCACTTTTCAGGGGGCTTACCTATTGGCATCTCACAGCCTTCGATGAGACAATGTTTTGGATGCAATCATAAGAAAAAGTAACAGTAACACATACAATTTCCATACACCATCGCACAACAGGCCACGGGGGTTTTCTTTGCCATGATGCCATCAATGGGTTCCAAAAATACGAACGGAGCAATAGACGGCACCCACATCGCCATAAAATCACCACCCCAAAACGATTTATATTATGTGAACAGAAAATTCTTCCACTCTTTATGTGCAGGTGATAGGCTATGTGATGCACAAAAGACGCTGCTGAATGTGGTGGCAAGATGGCATGTACGACTCATTCTGCAGAACAGCAATGTTGGCCTATACGCCTACAGGAGGGATCTGTTGAGGATGGATGGCTTATTGGTTTGTGTTGCCTACTCATTTGAAGTATACTGTATTTGCCATTGCTAAAGCAACTTGAATTGTCCTAATGGTCCTCTCTTTGTAGCTGTGTTTTTATCTTTACTGGTCAAACTAAATAAAATATTTTGGTTGTACTCAATCTTTGACACTAGCAGCTCCATTTCAGTATCAGAATTAGTTATTTTTCATAGCTTTTTTTGTTGCGCATTTGTATTTTGTGGTATGGCATTGTATATTCCCCATGGGTTGAAGGATGATTTTGACCACATATGTTTAATTAGGGGCATTTAGTAATGCAAACAGCCAAGGTTGTGCATGAGCACTGAGAACAATTGGTATTCATCAATGGTTATCTCCTACCAGTTTGCGTATGACACACGTAGCATTGTGTGATAAATTACACTTTTTCTATGTGTACAACCACTCTACATTCTGTTCGTAAGTACTATTTTAGAATAGTTCCTACGCAATATTGATAAAGGAAGCCCATGGTGTTCAGACATCATTTGCCTTCAGCTGATTATTGCTATCCAAGTTCATTAATACAAAATATCCTTATTATTGTGTAATCCTAATTCGTTGTTTACAAATTCACGTTGCTCTTTAGACACACTCAATCTATGTGAAACAGATAAGAAACAAGCTCATAAGGAACAAAAGCATTCATTTAAGTTTGGCTGGTCTGAGTGTGCTAACAGTCATGATGCAGTTGGAACGTCCGAAATGGCACCCTATTCCCTACATAGTGCACTACTTTTGACCCTCTTCATATCACTAGTGCTTATAATTTTCCAGACAGATGTTGTCTTCTGCTCTAGTAGTGAAGACCCTGAGATAGAACTGTTCACAGCTCACAATGTCCCTGCTCTTAAGTGATAGCAACGGACAGGCGCTATTGAGGGTTGTTAGGACCACAGTCTACCTTCCCCTCTCTCGGCTACGGATGGTAATTCCTCCGCGGTCGAGTTGTTGGACGTGTGTGTCGGGCGATTGATTGGGGGTGAAAATGAGGCACGGTGTGGTTGTGTTAATAAGTCTTCCATGAGGTGTGACATGAGCCGGTGCTACATTAATGAAGCACATCTTTCATTGCTGCCATAATATTAGCATCAGACAAGATGGGGTAATGCTCAGGACTTTTAATTCATTACATTTACATTTTGGTCACTAAGCAGACGCTCTTACCCAGAGCCACTTAATCAGTGCATTCAACTAAGGTAGGTAAGACAACCACATATACATTTAGAACGTGACCATGAACATAACATTTGATAGAAGATAAAAAGAGAGTATGCAATACAATTATTTCTGAAGGAATCAAAAGAAGATATGTTCGCATAATGTTGATAACTGTACACAGGAAACATACCCAGTAAAATGCACTATAATTAATGATTGCATTAAGTAAATTATAGAATGTAAAAAATAAAAAAGCAAACCGTGAAAAAAAGGTTCCGGTTTAAATATATGTACAATCAGCCTGGGCCCCGACTTTGTATATATACAGTTGAATTCGGAAGTTTACATACACCTTAGCCAAATACACATTTAAACTCAGTTTTTCACAATTGCTGACATTTAAGCCTAGTAAGGATTCCCTGTCTTAGGTCAGTTAGGATCACCACTTTGTTTTAAGGATGTGAAATGTCAGAATAATAGTAGAGAGAATTATTTATTTCAGCTTTTATTTTTTTCATCACATTCCCAGTGGGTCAGAAGTTTACATACAGTACATTCAATTAGTATTTGGTAGCATTGGCTTTAAATTGTTTAACTTGGGTCAAACGTTTTGGGTAGCCTTCTACAAGCTTCCCACAATAAGTTGGGTGAATTTTGGTCCATTCCTCCAGACAGATCTAGTGTAACTGAGTCAGGTTTGTAGGCCTCCGTGCTCACACACGCTTTTTCAGTTCTACCTTTCAGTTCTACCCACACATTTTCTTTAACCTTCTGACTGATGTCTTGAGATGTTGCTTCAATATATCCACATAATTTTCCCTTCCTCATGACGCCATCTATTTTGTGAAGTGCACCAGTCCCTCATGCAGCAAAGCACCCCCACAACATGATGCTGCCACCCCCGTGCTTCATGGTTGTGATGGTGTTCATCGGTTTGCAAGCCTCCACCTGTTCCTCCAAACATAACGATGGTCATTATGGCCAAACAGTTCTATTTTTGTTTCATCAGACCAGAGGACATTTCTCCAAAAAGTATGATCTTTGTCCCCATGTGCATTTGCAAACCGTAGTCTGGCTTTTTTATGGTGGTTTTGGAGCAGTGGGTTCTTCCTTGCTGAGTGGCCTTTCAGGTTATGTCGATATAGGACTCATTTTACTGTGGATATAGATACTTTTGTACCTGTTTCCTCCAGCATCTTCACAATGTCCTTTGCTGTTATTCTGGGATTGATTTGTTTGAAGGTAGGCCTACAGTTTGAAGGTAGGCCTTGAAACACATCCACAGGTATACCTCCAATTCACTCAAATGATGTCAATTAGCCTATCAGAAGTTTCTAAAGCCATGACATAATTTTCTGCAATTTTCAACAATTGTTGGAAAAATGTCTTGTGTCATGCGCAAAGTAGATGTCCTAACCGACTTGCCAAAACTATAGTTTGTTAACGAGAAATGTGTGGAGTGGTTGAAAAACAAGTTTTAATGACTCCAACCTAAGTGTTTGTAAACTTCCGACTTCAACTGTATATATAACCAGGTAAATTGGTAGGTTGACTGGGAACACATTCTTATTTACATCAACAACCTGAGGAATAGGAAGTGGGATGAATGAGCCAATTGGAGGCTGGGGATGATTAAGTTGCCATGATGGTATGAGGGCCAGATTGGAAATGTAGCCAGGACACCAGAGTTTACAACTCTACTCCTACCATAAGTGCCAAGGGATCTTCAGTGACCACAGAGAGTCAGGGCACCCATTTAACTTCCCATCTGAAAGACGACACCCTACACAGGGCAATCACTGGGATATTTCTTCTTTAGACCTGAAGAAAGTGTGCCTCCTACTGCATCTGTTCTCCCGTCCAGGGATCAACCAGTACCAACCCTGCTTAGCTTCAGAGGCAAGCCAGCAGTGGGATGCAGGGTGGTATGCTGCTGGCAACAGTGGAGGGTAATAGCAATGTAGCATGTAGCATAGGCTGACAGTAATAGCACTGCTATATACAGTAATAGCAATAATGTACACAATGTAATGACATGGGATTAGCATGTAGCGGCTTGTAGCACAGAATAAACACACTAAGTACATGGGTCTAGGCTAACCTAGCACACATTACCAGCTAGTGGGTTAGCATGCTATGGCTAACAATGCTAGTGTGTAAACAATGATATGGCCACTGGGGCTGGATGGCATAACAGGAAGTGACTGAGATGTGATGACATCATAGGCCTGCCATCTTAAGTGATTGTGAACAATTGATGCAGTATTGCATTAGTAGAAACAAAGACTGTTCTCTGGTCAGGTCTGGTTGAAGCTAAATATGTTTGGGTCACATTGGGGACAATTTTAGCTAACCCTAAACCCTAGGTTTAAGATGACAACGTTTAAGACGAGGATTCTAATATCCCATAACTTTTTGCATAAATGAGGACAAATTCTAAACAATGGGACCAGCTATGCTAGTTAGCAACTGTGCTAGTCCCATTAATCTGTTTATATTCGAAAAGCTTCTGCATGGAATCATAACTTGTCCTAACCTGGGTATCTTCAACCGAGCCTAAGCCTAACCCTTTTCCTAGCCTTAACCTAATTCTCCTAACCTGACACATCAATTCTCCTAACCTGCTACAAATATTACCTTTTGCTAGTCAAAACCTGCAGACTTGCCCTGAGAGCAGTGTTTGTAGCCACTAATGCGATACAGCAACATCTACAGCAACATCTTGACACAGTACCTAATGGGGAGAGATTTTAGCTCACAGAAACTATACTATGAGGCCACATAAACAGGAGTAAGTAATATGGCTAGTACACATACATAAATAACTATCTGATTTGACTTGAGAGTATACTGTAACACTGGGAGAGGCATATGCTAACACACTGTAAGTATTAGAGCCTATAACATACAGACAAATAAAATATACATCAACTTTTTTTTTCTCCAAATTATTTAACTTGGTAGGGTAGTTGAGAACAAGTTCTCATTCACAACTGCGACCTGGCCAAGATAAAGCAAAGCAGTGCGACACAACAACAACACAGAGTTACACATGGAATAAACAAACATACAGTCAATAACACAATAGAGAAAAAGTTTATATACAGTGTGTGCAAATGAGGTAAAATAAGGGAGGTAGGCAATAAATAGGCCATAGTGGCGAAATAATTACAATTTAGCAATTAAACACTGTGATAGATGTGCAAAAGATGAATGTGCAAGTAGAGATACTAGGGTGCAAAGGAGCAAAAAAATATACAAATAATAATAAATAACCGTATGGGGATGAGGAAGTTGGATGGGCTATTTACAGATGGGCTATGTACAGGTGCAGTGATCTGTGAGCTGCTCTGACAGCTGGTGCTTAAAGTTAATGAGGGAGATATGGGTCTCCAGCTTCAGTGATTTTTGCAATTCGTTCCAGTCATTGGCAGCAGAGAACTGGAAGGAAAGGCGGCCAAAGGAGGAATTGGCTTTGTGGGTGACCAGTGAAATATACCTGCTGGAGCGTGTGCTACGGGTGGGTGTTGCTATGGTGACCAGTGAGCTGAGATAAGGCGGGGCTTTACCTAGCAAAGACTTATAGATGACCTGGAGCCAGTGGGATTGGCTACAAATATGAAGCGAGGGCAGCCAACGAGAGCATACAGGTCGCAGTGGTGGGTAGTATATGGGGCTTTGGTGACAAAACGGATTGCACTGTGATAGACTGCATCCAGTTTGCTGAGTAGAGTGTTGGAGGCTATTTTGTAAATGACATCGCCGAAGTCAAGGATCAGCAGGATAGTCAGTTTTACGAGTGTATGTTTGGCAGCATGAGTGAAGGATGCTTTGTTGCGAAATAGGAAGCCGATTCTAGATTTAATTTTGGATTGGAGATGCTTAATGTGAGTCTGGAAGGAGAGTTTACAGTCTAACCAGACACCTAGGTATTTGTAGTTGTCCACATATTCTAAGTCAGAACCGTCCAGAGTAGTGATGCTGGAAGGGCAGGCAGGTGCGGACAACGATCGGTTGGAGAGCATGCATTTAGTTTTACTTGCATTTAAGAGCATTTGGAGGCCATGGAAGGAGAGTTGTATGGCATTGAAGCTTGTCTGGAAGTTAGTTAACACAGTGTCCAAAGAAGGGCCAGAGGTATACAGAATGGTGTCGTCTGCATAGAGGTGGATCAGATAATAACCAGCAGCAAGAGCGAAATCATTGATGTATACAGAGAAGAGAGTCGGCACGAGAATTGAACCCTGTGGCACCCCCATAAAGACTGCCAGAGGCAGTAGAAGTAGTTGGTGTACCAGGCGAGGCAGTCATTTGAGAAACCAAGGCTGTTTATTCTGCCAATAAGAATGTGGTTATTGACAGAGTCGAAAGCCTTGGCCAGGTTGATGAATACAGCTGCACAGTATTGTCTCTTAACGATGGCGGTAATGATATATCGTTTAGGACCTTGAGCGTGGCTGAGGTGCACCCATGACCAGCTCTGAAACCAGATTGTATAGCAGAGAAGGTACGGTGGGATTTAAAATGGTCGGTGATCTGTTTGTTATCTTGGCTTTCGAAGACCTTAGAAAGGCAGGGTAGGGGCCTCCCGGGTGGCTAAGGGCGCTGTACTGCAGTGCCAGCTGTGCCGCCAGGGACTCTGCGTTCGCGCCCAGGCTCTCTCGTAACCGGCCGTGACCGGGAGGTCCGTGGGGCGACGCACAATTGGCCTAGTGTCGTCCGGGTTAGGGAGGGGTTGGCCGATAACCATGTCTCATCGCGCACTAGCAACTCCTGTGGCGGACCGGGTGCAGTGCGCGCTAACCAAGGTTGCCAGATGCACAGTGTTTCCTCCAACATTGGTGCAGCTGGCTTCCGGGTTGGATGCATGCTGTGTTAAGAAGCAGTGCGGCTTGGTTGGGTTGTGTATCGGAGGACGCATGACTTTCAACCTTCGTCTCTCCCGAGCCCATGCGGGAGTTGTAGCGATGAGACAAGATAGTAGCTACTAAACAATTGGATACCACGAAATTGCGGAGAAAACGGGGTAAAAAATAAAGAAAAAGAAAAAAGAAAGGCGGGGTAGGATATATATAGGTCTGTCGCAGTTTGGGTCTCTTTGAAGAGGGGGATGAACGCGGCAGCTTTCCAATCTTTGAGGATCTCAGACGATATGAAAGAGTGGTTGAACAGGCTAGTAATAGGGGTTGCAACAATTTCGGCAGATCATTTTAGAAGGAGATGGTCCAGATTGTCTATCCCTGCTGATTTGTAGGGGTTCAGATTTTGCAGCTCTTTCAGAACATCAGCTATCTAGATTTCGGTGAAGGAGAAATGGTGGAGGCTTGGGCAAGTTGCTGTGGGGGGTGCAGGGGTTTTGACTGGGGTAGGGGTGGCCAGGTGGAAAGCAAGGCCAGCCGTAGAAGAATTCTCATTGAAATTCTCAATTATTGTGAATTTATCGGTGGTGACAGTGTTTCCTGAAGCCTAACCGGTTACAATTTCACTTACATGGTCAGTGACGCACTAACACACAGTTAAGGAAGTCCAGGGAAGGCTTGTTCGTTCAGGAAAGGTCCAGTTGTGAGTTGCACAGATTGTGTTGTGGGGTTTGAGACCCATACTTGGTGAGGCCTGTGATTGGCTGACCAGGTCAGGTGACTTTGGTCAGCAGCATGTTCTAGAAAGACCCCTAGCAACACCCCTAGCAACAGAGTGGCAAGGACCAGAGGTGTGAATGTCTCTCTGACTCCCAGGGCCAGCGAGAAGGTAGGAGATGAGGGTTAAAGTGCTGAGGGTTTTATACAAGATGGAAAAGGTGAAAAAACAAGACAAAAAAAGATTTCTACCATAAGATAGCGGGATAAATTGATTGAACAAGGTTAGATGGACAATGAAAAATTTTCTTAGATTTAAAAGATGAATGTTGAGTCACAAAAACACTACATGACTAAAGTATGTGGACAACTGCTCGTCGAAAATCTCATTCCAAAATGATGGGCATTAATATGGAATTGGTCCCCCCTTTGCTGCTATAACAGCCTCCACTCTTCTGGGAAGGCTTTCCACTAGATGTTGGAACATTGCTGCAGGGGCTTCCATTCAGCCACAGGAGCACTAGTGAGGTCAGGCACTGATGTTGGAGAATTAGGCCTGGCTCGCAGTCGGCTTTCCAATTCATCCCAAAGCTGTTTGATGGAGTTGAGGTCAGGGCTCTGTGTAGGTTAGTCAAATTCTTCCACACGGATCTCAACAAACTATTTCTGTCTGGACCTCGCTTTGTGTACAGCGGCATAGTCATGCTGAAACAGGAAAGGGCCTTCCCCAAACTGTTGCCACAAAGTTGGAAGCACAGAATAGTTTAGAATGTCATTGTATGCTGTAGCATTAAGATTTCCCTTCACTTGAACTAAGGGCTCTAGCCCGAACCATGCAAAAATCAAATCAAACTTTATTTGTCACATGCACCGAATACAACAAGTGTAGACCTTACCGTGAAATACTTACTTACACCCCTTAACCAACAGTGCAGTTCAAGAAGTTAAGAAAATATTTACCAAATAAACTAAAGTAATAAATTATAAAAAGTAACACAATAACATAACAATAACGAGGCTATATACAGGGGGTACCGGTACCGAGTCAGTGTGCGGGGTACAGGTTAGAGTACATATTGGTAGGGGTGAAGTGACTATACATAGATAATAAACAGCGAGTAGCAGCAGTGTACAAAACAAATGGAGGGGGGATCAATGTAATAGTCCGGTGGCCATTTGATTAATTAATTGATTGTTCCACAGTCTTATGGCTTGGTGTTAGAAGCTGTTAAGGAGCCTTTTGGTCCTAGACATGGCTCTCCGGTTCGGCTTGCCGTGCGGTAGCAGAGCAAACAGTCTATGACCTGGGTGATTTTTTAACATTTCAAATCAAATGTATTTGTCACATACACACGGTTAGCAGATGTTAATGCGAGTGTAGCGAAATGCTTGTGCTTCTAGTTCCGACAATTCAGTAATAACCAACGAGTAATCTTACTAACAATTCCAAAACTACTACCTTATACACACAAGTGTAAAGGGATAAAGAATATGTACATAAAGATATGAATGAGTGATGGTGCAGAGCAGCATAGGCAAGATACAGTAGATGGTATCGAGTACAGTATATACATATGAGATGAGTATGTAAACAAAGTGGCATAGT
This sequence comes from Oncorhynchus masou masou, assembly GCF_036934945.1. Lineage (NCBI taxonomy): Eukaryota > Metazoa > Chordata > Actinopteri > Salmoniformes > Salmonidae > Oncorhynchus > Oncorhynchus masou. The sequence goes on along the minus strand of NC_088223.1, from coordinate 82,084,299 downwards.
TTAAAGTGGCTAGTGATACATATATTACATAAAGATGCAGTAGATGATATAGAGTACAGTATATACGTATGCATATGAGATGAATAATGTAGGGTATGTAAACATTATTATATTTTACATCAATTCCCATTATTAAAGTGGCTGGAGTTGAGTCAGTGTGTTGGCAGCAGCCACTCAATGTTAGTGGTGGCTGTTTAACAGTCTGATGGCCTTGAGATAGAAACTGTTTTTCAGTCTCTCGGTCCCAGCTTTGATGCACCTGTACAGACCTCGCCTTCTGGATGATAGCGGGGTGAACAGGCAGTGGCTCGGGTGGTTGTTGTCCTTGATGATCTTTATGGCCTTCCTGTGACATCGGGTGGTGTAGGTGTCCTGGAGGGCAGGTAGTTTGCCCCCGGTGATGCGTTGTGCAGACCTCACTACCCTCTGGAGAGCCTTACGGTTGTGGGCGGAGCAGTTGCCGTACCAGGCGGTGATACAGCCTGCCAGGATGCTCTCGATTGTGCATCTGTAGAAGTTTGTGAGTGCTTTTGGTGACAAGCCAAATTTCTTCAGCCTCCTGAGGTTGAAGAGGCGCTGCTGCGCCTTCTTCACGATGCTGTCTGTGTGGGTGGACCAATTCAGTTTGTCTGTGATGTGTACGCCGAGGAACTTAAAACTTACTACCCTCTCCACTACTGTCCCATCGATGTGGATAGGGGGGTGTTCCCTCAGCTGTTTCCTGAAGTCCACAATCATCTCCTTAGTTTTGTTGACGTTGAGTGTAAGGTTATTTTCCTGACACCACACTCCGAGGGCCCTCACCTCCTCCCTGTAGGCCGTCTTGTCGTTGTTGGTAATCAAGCTTACCACTGTTGTGTCGTCCGCAAACTTGATGATTGAGTTGGAGGCGTGCGTGGCCACGCAGTCGTGGGTGAACAGGGAGTACAGGAGAGGGCTCAGAACGCACCCTTGTGGGGCCCCAGTGTTGAGGATCAGCGGGGTGGAGATGTTGTTACCTACCCTCACCACCTGGGGATGGCCCGTCAGGAAGTCCAGTACCCAGTTGCACAGGGCGGGGTCGAGACCCAGGGTCTGATTTAAATGTTTTACTCACCTCGGCTGCAGTGAAGGAGAGTCCGCATGTTTTGGTTGCAGGCCGTGTCAATGGCACTGTATTGTCCTCAAAGCGGGCAAAAAAGTTATTTAGTCTGCATGGGAGCAACACATCCTGGTCCGTGACTGGGCTGGTTTTCTTTTTGTAATCCGTGATTGACTGTAGACCCTGCCACATACCGCTTGTGTCTGAGCCGCTGAATTGCGATTCTACTTTGTCTCCATACTGATGCTTAGCTTGTTTGATTGCCTTGTGGAGGGAATAGCTACACTGTTTGTATTCGGTCATGTTTCCGGTCACCTTTCCCTAATTAAAAGCAGTGGTTCGCACTTTCAGTTTCACGCGAATGCTGCCATCAATCCACGGTTTCTGGTTTGGGAATGTTTTAATCGTTGCAATGGGAACGACATCTTCAACGCACGTTCTAATGAACTCGCTCACAGAATCAACGTATTCGTCAATGTTGTTGTTTGACGCAATACGAAACATATCCCAGTCCACGTGATGGAAGCAGTCTTGGAGTGTGGAATCAGATTGGTCGGACCAGCGTTGAACAGACCTCAGCGCGGGAGCTTCTTGTTTTAGCTTCTGTCTGTAGGCAGGGAGCAACAAAATGGAGTCGTGGTCAGCTTTTCCGAAAGGAGGGCGGGGGAGGGCCTTATATGCATCGCGGAAGTTAGAATAGCAATGATCCAAGGTTTTACCAGCCCTGGTTGCGCAATCGAAATGCTGATACAATTTAGGGAGTCTTGTTTTCAGATTAGCCTTGTTAAAATCCCCAGCTACAATGAATGCAGCCTCAGGATATGTGGATTCCAGTTTGCACAGAGGCAAATAAAGTTCGTTCAGAGCCATCGATGTGTCTGCTTGGGAAGGAATATATACGGCTGTGATTATAATCGAAGAGAATTCCCTTGGTAGATAATGCAGTCGACATTTGATTGTGAGGAATTCTAAATCAGGTGAACAGAAGGACTTGATTTCCTGTATGTTGTTGTGACCACACCACGTCTCGTTAACCATAAAGCATACGCCCCCGCCCCTCTTCTTACCAGAAAGATGTTTGTTTCTGTCGGCGCGATGCGTGGAGAAACCAGCTGGCTGCACCGACTCCGATAGCGTCTCTCGAGTGAGTCATGTTTACGTGAAGCAAAGAACGTTACAGTCTCTGATGTCCCTCTGGAATGCTACCCTTGCTCGGATTTCATCAACCTTGTTGTCAAGAAACTGGACATTGGCGAGAAGTATTCTTGGGAGTGGTGCGCGATGTGCCTGTCTCCGGAATCTGACCAGAAGACCGCTTTGTTTCCCTCTTTTACAAAGTCGTTGTTTTGGGGCGCCGGCTGGGATCCATTCCGTTGTCCTGGGTGAAAGGCAGAACAGGATCCGCTTCGCGAAAGTCATATTCTTAGTCGTACTGATGGTGATTTGACTCTGCTCTTATATTCAGTAGTTCCGAATATAAGAGTTCTTCCTCGACTGTACGTAATGAAACCTAAGATGACCTGGGGTACCAATGTTAGAAATAACACATAAAAAAACTGCATAGTTTCCTAGGAACGCGAAGCGAGGTGGCCATCTCTGTCGGCGCCGGAGGTTTATGGGCTTTCCTCTGACACCGCCTATTATATAGGTCTGGATTGAAGGAAGTTTGGCCCCAGTGATGTACTGCCCTCTGTAGCACTACCCTCTGTAGCATCTTACGGTCAGATGCCGAGCAGTTGCCATACCAGGCGGTGATGCAGCCGGTCAGCATGCTCTTGATAGTGCAGCTGTAGAACTTTTTGAGGATCTGGGGACCCATGCCAAATCTTTTCAGTCTCCTGGGGGGGGGGGGGGAATATTTTGTTGTGTCCTCTTCACGACTGTCTTGGTGTGTTTGGACCATGATAGATCGTTGGTGATGTGGACACCAAGGAACTTGAAACTCTCGACCCGCTCCACTACAGCCTCATTGATGTTAATGAGGGCCTGTTCGGCCCACGTTTTCCTTTAGTCCACAATCATCTCCTTTGTCTTGCTCACATTGAGGGAGAGGTTGTTGTCCTGGCACCGTCTCATTGTTGTCGGTGATCAGGTTCACCAATGTTGTCGTCAGCAAACTTATTGATGGTGTTGGAGTCGTGTTTGGCCACGCAGTCGTGGGTGTTGAGGGTCAGCGTGGCAGGCGTGTTGTTGCCTACCCTTAACACCTAGGGGCGGCCCATCAGGAAGTCCAGGATCCAGTTGCAGAGGGAGGTGTTTAGTCCCAGGGTCCTTAGCTTAGTGATGAGCTTCGTGGGCACTATGGTGTTGAACTCTGAGCTGTAGTCAATGAAGATTGTGTCATCTGTGGATATGTTAGGGCGGTATGCAAATTGGAGTTGGTCCAGGGTATTCTGGAGGATGCTGTTGATGTGAGCACTTCATGGCTACCGACGTGAACAGCCCTAGACCATTATTCCTCCACCAAACTTTACAGCTGGCACTATGCATTGGGGCAGGTAGCGTTCTCCTGGCTTCCGCCAAACCCAGATTTGTCCGTTGGACTGCCAGATGGTTGGCATTACGCATGGTGATCTTGGGCTTGTGTGTGACTGCTCGGCCATGGACAAACAGTTCTTGTGCTGACGTTGCTTCCAGAGGCAGTTTGGAACTCAGTAGTGAGTGTTGCAACCAAGGACAGAAGCTCTTCAGAACAAAAAGAGCATAGAATGTGCAGGGAAAGGAAAATGTGGAAAATATAAATAAAATGAGCAGAGAAATGGAGTGTGCATTTTGTAGTTTAGGGGACTGGTGCATGTTTACAAAAATATATATTTTGTTGTCACAACCCAGCACGAGGTCTTGTGGTAGTAACTCTGAGGTAGTGAGTAATTGTGTTGTCTTCTTTTTTACGAGAACAACGGGTACAGATGTAGGATCTTAATGTGATCACTCTTTTGTTGGCGAGAATTTTCCTGCACAGTCAGAAATGCAATCTTGTAGTGTATTCAAGGTTTACAAAGGCTTCTAAAGTTTGTCATTTCTACTTTAAAATGTCAGACTTGATTTGCCCTAATGAAAAAAAATCTACTTCTACAAAAAATCTCATTAATAATTTGTATTTCAAATCAAATCATCCAATCAAATTTATTTATAAAGCCCTTCTTACATCAGCTGATATCTCAAACTGCTGTACAGAAACCCAGTCTAAAACCCCAAACAGCATGCAATTTCCTGTTGTTGCAGTATTATTTTGCTGCTGTAGCAAACTGGCTCAAACTAAGATCTTACATCTGTAGTACCCACGTTACCGTACACTAGCGTGACTCATGGAAACAGACTCTGTGTGTTCCCCAGAGGGTCCTACTCACCATGACCCTGTGTGAGAGTGTGTGTATTAAACCTGCCAAGCTGGAAGGCACCATTGATTTAGCAGCAGCTTTCCCCCGTTCCACTCTCAACCCAGCTGCCCAGGGGGGAGGGGGAAGAGAGAGAGAGATGCATTCTGGCCCCGGATGATGTACGGCACTGGGCCGGGTGATAGCAGAACCTCCTCTGGGTGCTAGGGCTCTAGACAGGCTGTTTACAGGACTATATGGGTGCTAAGGATTCTAAGACATGCCCAATGTCCATCCCTTCTTTCTGTGATATGTAAATAGAGCTGCTGCAGACACTGCCCCCCCTCTCTCACTCTCACTCACTCACTCACTCACTCACACTCACTCACTCACTCACTCACACACTCACACACTCACACACTGACTCACCGGGAGTGTGTGGGGGTGAGAGAGAGACCTTCTTCTGCTGTGCTGAGACGCAGAGAAAGCGAGAGAGAAAGAGAGAGAGAGGCTCTCTATGCTCAAGTCCTACTCCTGTTTTCTCTCTCTCATCATTCCTCCCTCCTGCTCTCTCTTGCCTGTGGAATATACTGACAAGGAATAGTCTCTCAGACACATGTGTGTCTAGAGCCTTTTAGGCTTGCAAACAAAACAAGTGCTTTATTTCTTTGCTCTGAGTATGTTTGCCTCGATTTTCTATGCCAAGAAGCTAGGGAGAAGACTTGTACAGAATGCGAGGAAAGCCAAAATGCCAAAAGATACGGTAGGTGTATGTTTTTTTTCTGATTTATTTCGGTCAACAAATACGGTGTCATGGTATAAGAAGAATACAAAGTGAAAGTGTCCATCTGGATGTAAGAAGAAGATTATGCTATGCTCAGCTTTCTTCAGTGTTTATTTTTTTGAAATTCTCAGTTTTGTGGGTTATGCAATGTCTTCTTTAAAAGCATCTGTTCTGTCTCATTCGAGAGAGAGCGTGAGAGAGACACACAGAGGGAGAGAGTATGACAGAGAATGATGTCACATAAGATCTGATCATTATACTCTGATCTGTGGTACTCAACTGTATCTTTCTCATTAACTGCGCAAGATCCTCTTATCTGGCCTCCGGTTACATTTCTCCTCCGTCTTTTAAGTCCCAGACACAAGTTTGACAATGTGTCTGCTGCAATAGCAGATTTCATCCCGACAGAGTCTTAAGATAAATCAGCATGGCTTCTGATTAGTCCAAGGGCAGTTGCTTGCATTGCCTCATTTGTGTCAATGTTCCTGTTTAACGGACAGTCGGATTGCAAAGGGTGTTTTGGTCCTGTAAGGAGTCCTACTGAGATTAAAACAAGTCCTGCTGAGATTAGGCTGTCCTAATATGGACACCTTGTCTGTGCCATATGTCACCTGGGATAGTGTGTGGTTAATGTGACTTAAGCAATGGCGAAAGTAAGCCTTCTATTTTGGAAGTATTTAATCTACTGTGTGCTTTTTACAGATTGCTGGGAGAGCCTTACATCACTAGAGTTTCCACCTATTTATTTTTCCCCTGGAAATTTTGAATTGTAATATATTTGAATAGAATAGATCCTAAGCTTTTTATAAACCAGAATGTTGAAACTTAAATAGAATAAGCAAATGGTGAGTTTTTCAGCTGTTTTCAGTTGGTTTTCAGCTATTCAAAAGGTAGCTAGCAGCAGCATCAACAGGTTTCTGCTCTGGGGCTAAGTCACTTGCTCCCAAGCTGGTTATGCTGCAAACAGCTTCCTCCTGGTGCTTCAATCTAAGCAAGCAGTACAGTAAAAAAAAAAATGGTGCTCTATGGCTTATATTGCGACATGGATTTGTTCACTTAAACACAAAGATGCAAAGCGTTGCCTAGCAACTATAGAGCTGGTTTGCAAGGAGGCGGCAGTGGGGCAGTGGGGCGCATTGATCCAGAGAGCAGACAACAGGGGTCAGGGATAAGGTAGTCCCGTGGGAAGACATCCTTCCAAATCACTTCTTATTGACTCAACTATTGGAAGGCTGGAGATTTTTAATATTGAATTTTGTGTTTGAATGGAAACGTAACGCATTTCGTTGGCTCTGAATAGAAACAACACTGCTTCCTATCAGGAGAGGAATTTTTTAACTTGTTTTGTCCGTACTTCCTTTCCTACTGTATCGGACAATGAACGCTTTAGTCGTTTTAGTAGCATTCTTTTTTGTGTCTTATGTTATCTAGCTAGTCAGAGAGTAGTTATTTTAGAGTGATGTATTTTTGAATGGATGGATAACTAAGCAAGGCTCTTTCTTGATCACTATACTCACAAGCACCTTTCCAGTATGTTATGAGCTAAAGAACTTGGCCATTACCTCTTGCACTTACACTTGCCTCCACTGAGAGAAAGCACAATGCATTACACAAGCACTCTTACACACAGCCACAAAACATTGGCATTAGCACGCTGGCTCGCAGCCACTCACTCGTGTGTGTGTGTGTGTGTGTGTGTGTGTGTGTGTGTGTGTGTGTGTGTGTGTGTGTGTGTGTGTGTGTGTGTGTGTGTGTGTGTGTGTGTGTGTGTGTGTGTGTGTGTGTGTGTGTGTGAAGCTGAGTGTGAATGAGCAACAGGGATAGCAGAGAGGAGTGTGTGCCTCAGCACAGTTGGGAAGCAACTAATTGGTCCTCTGTGTCAGCTCTTCTACAGCTCTTCTAAGTCACAGAGTTATTGTAGGGGGCTTATAACTGGTTCAGTGTGCAGCTGTGTGTTAAGGTAAACTGCTCTGTCTAAACAAGAATGAGTTAATCTGAATCACTGGCTACATGTTGAGAGTTTGCAAGTCAGGTGTCTGTCCAATCAGCGGCGACTTGCAGGTTTAGCCTAATTCGGTATATGACTTGCCCGCATTGGGAAAAAACTGTGATGTTTCACAAATGCAGTGATTCCTTAGGCTATTGTCATACTTCAGTAAAAGTAAAGATACCTTAATAGAAAATGACTCAAGTAAAAGTGAAAGTCACTCAGTAAAATACTACTTGAGTAAAAGTCTAAAGGTATTTGGTTTTAAATATACTTAAATATCAAAAGTAAATGGAATTGCTAAAATGTACTTAAGTATCAAAAGTAAAATTATTAATCATTTCAACTTCCTTATATTAAGCAAACCAGACGGCACAATATTTGTATTTAAAAAAAAAAATTTTTTTTGACAGACAGCAAGGGGCACACTCCCAAAACTCAGACATGATTTACAAACAAAGCATTTGTCTTTAGTGAGTCCACCAGATTAGAAGCAGTAGGGATGACCAGGGATGTTCTCTTGATAAGTGTGTGAATTGGACAATTTACCTGTCAAAATGTAATGAGTACTTTTGGGTGTCAATAAAAAGTACATTATTTTCTTTAGGAATGTAGTGAAGTAAAAGTAAAAGTTTCCAAAAATATAAAGAGTAAAGTACAGATACCCCCAAAAACTACTTAAGTAGTACTTTAAAGTATTTTACTTATATACTTTACACCACTGAGGAGTAGTTCTCATGGGAAAATGCAGAAATGTATGTCAATAAAAAAACAATTTGCCTTGCAGGTCAGGCTTACTATTCTATAGCAGCCTATTGATGAAATTACAGAAATGAATGAATGAATGATGTTGGCGAGGCTGCCATTATATTGGTTTTTGAATTTAGCTTGAAGGGTACCTACCACTGGAGGCTCCTCAGAGGAGGAAGGGGAGGACCATCCTCCTCAGTGAATTTCATTAAAAAAAGTAATATTTAAAAAGTTATAATTTTTAGATTAAACTATACTAAATATATTCAAGTCACCAAATAATTTATTAAAACACACTGTTTTGCTATGAAGGTCTACAGTAGCATCAATGGAACTCTGTAGGGTAGCACCATGGTGTAGACGGAAGACAGCTAGCTTCCGTCCTCTTCTGGCTACACTGACTTCAATACAAAACCTAGGAGCCTCATGGTTCTCATCCCCTTCCATAGACTTAAACAATAATTATGCCAACTTCCGGAGGACATCCTCCAACCTATCAGAGCCCTTGCAGCATGAACTGACATGTTGTCCACACAATCAAAGAATCAGAAAATTAATATAGTACTGAAAGCATAATCTACAGCTAGCTAGGACTGCAGTGCATAAAATGTGGTGAAGAACAAGCAAGAGAGAGAGATTTTGTATTTTTTCTTCTTCACATTTCCCTTACTTAGCAAGCAAATACTGCTAGCTAGTTTAGCCTGCTCAAACAGAGGGATTCTATGTTAGCTAGCTGGCTATGACTATTCAACACAACAGTGGAACTCTTCCAAGTCAAAGTAAACTTTTGGTTTTACTAATTTATTGCCACCCGGGCCGGCCGTCTGTAACTGCTCAACTGCTAACTGACTATACACTGTAAAGTTACTGCATGATTGTAGCAGGGTTAGCTAACGTCATAGTCAACATTGTTAAGCGGAGCCCAAGAGCAGACTCAGATGCGGAAACAGGGATGAATGAACCAAAATATTTGGTTTACACAGGGAGATCTGGAGTGCAGATCCGCAGAAAAAACAGATGTGGAGACTGAGGTTGGAGTCAGCTGAGTAGAACAGGGTAGGTCCTGAGTGGAATCCAAGGTAGTGGTGTTGAGTAAAATCCAGAGCAAGGTAGTTGGGTGGTGAGATGTGGAACAAAAGACAGGAGTCAGAGACAGAGCAGTAACTGCAATGAGAGGATAAACGGTGTCGGGCAGGGAAACAGGCACAGCAGAGTAATAGGATCTTGAATAATCATAAATGGCTAGAATCATGAACTGACTGAACAGAGATTATAATCTGGCAGAGTGGAAGTGGCAGGACTGAGAATTTGTTGAGGTCTTGATTATGGAATGAGTTGCAGCTGGTAGGGATCTGCTCTGACTCCAGCACACTTGTCTCCAACCACACAATCACACAGAGAGGGAGCGGGAGAGAGAGAGAAAGTGTGTACAGGGGGAGTAGCTGCAGGTCACCCAATTTGTAAGTCGCTCTGGATAAGAGCGTCTGCTAAATGACTTAAATGTAAATGTAAGAAGACACCGGATGAACTCCAGAGGGCGTAGCAGGAGCAGATGTGACAAACATAGCTAATAGAACTAACACTTCTATTAGCTATGTTGACATTACTTAGCTAAAATGGTGACAATTATGTTTTCGCTTGATCAGATACAGCTGATGTGTTGTGCGTTGAAGTCCACAAGCGAAGGGAAAAGGTGAGAGGAGGAGAGTGCATAGATGAGAGAAGGAATACAATGTGGCTGCTATGAATGTGAACTGTGTTTACGCGAGACCAGGCATGTATTCATTCCTCTGATTCTGTTGAAAAACATTTCTTAAAAGGAAGCAAACGGAACAAAACGGGGATAAACATGCCTGAATTTGTCCAATAGAAACTCTCATTTGCAACTGCTGGACTAATGATAACACCTTGCTTTCTGTCCATGTGTCACTGTCTGTCACCTCACAGTTTTCTCTCGACCTGTGTGCACCTACGTTGTAAACTTTCATTCATAGGCTAGGTTGTAGCAACCTCATGAGTATCATGTAGTAGCCAATAGATCGATGTTACAGTACATTGAGCTGGGCGAATTCGGAAAGTATTCAGACCCCTTCCCCTTTTCCACATTTTGATATGTTACAGCCTTTTTCTAAAATTGATTAAATAAAAAAAAATTCTTCATCAATCAACACATAATACCCCATAATGACAAAGCGAAAAGAGGTTTTTGCAAATTAAAAAAAAAAAACACATAAGTATTCAGACCCTTTGCTATGAGACTTGAATTTGAGCATCCTGTTTCCATTGATCATCCTTGAAATGTTTCTACAACTTGATTTGAGTCCACCTGTGGTAAATTCAATTTATTGGACATGATTTGGAGAGGCACACAGCTGTTTATATAGGTCCCACAGTTGACAATCTATGTCAGAGCAAAAACCAAGCCATGAGGTTGAATGAATTGTCTGTAGAGCTCAGAGACAGGATTGTGTTGGCAGATCTGGGGTAGGTTACCAAAACATTTCTGCAGCATTGAAGGTCCCCAAGAAGACAGTGGCCTCAATAATTTTTACATGGAAGAAGTTTGGAACCACCAAGACTCTTCCTAGAGCTGGTCTCCTGGCCAAACTGAGCAATCGGGGAAAAGGGCCTTGGTCAGGGAGGTGACCAAGAACCCGATGGTCAGTCTGACAGAGCTTCAGAGTTCCTTTGTGAAGGTGGCAGAACCTTCCAGAAGGACAACCATCTCTGCAGCACTCCACCAATCAGGCCTTTATGGTAGAGTGGGCAGATGGAAGCCACTCCTCGGTAAAAGGCACATGACAGCCCGCTTGGAGTTTTCCAAAATGCACCTAAAGGACTCTCAGACCAAGAGAAAAAAGATTCTCTTGTCTAATGAAACCAAGATTGGATTCTTTGGCGTGAATGCCAAGCGCCACATCTGGAGGAAACCAGCCACCGCTCATCACCTGGCCAATACCATCCCTACAGTGAAGCATGGTGGTGGCAGCATCATGCTGTGGTGATGTTTTTTAGCAGTAGGAACTGGGAGACTAGTCAGGATCGAGGGAAAAATGAACGGAGCAAAGTACAGAGAGATCCTTGATGAAAACCTGCTCCAGAGCACTCAGGACCTCAGGAAGGCGAAGGTTCACCTTCCAACAGGACAACGACCCTAATCACATAGCCAAAACAATGCAGGAGTGGCTTTGGGACAAGTCTCTGAATGTCCTTGAGTGGCCCAGGCAGAGCCCGATCAAACATCTCTGGAGAGACCTGAAAATAGCTGTACAGCTTGAGAGAATCCTACAGCGTAGAATGGGAGAAATTCCCCAAATACAGGTGTGTCAAGCTTGTAACGTCATACCCAAGAAGACTTGAGGCTGTAATCGCTGCCACAGGTGCTTCAACAAAGTACTGAGTAAAAGGTCTGAATACGTTTGTAAATGTCATAGTTCCGTTTGTTTTATTTTTACATTTGCAAAAATAATCAAAAACCCTGTTTTTGCTTTGTCATAATGGGGTATTGTGTGTAGATTGATGAGAGGGAATAACTATTTAATACATTTTAGAATAAGGCTGTAACGTAACAAAATGTGGAAAAAGTGAAGGGATTTCAATACTTCCTGAAGGCACTGTATATAAGGGACTTTATGTTCATATCCCGTACTGCATTCATAATAAACATTCTGTAAATGCTCATGTAAAACATAACCAAAATATTAACTTGCAGTTGTCAACATAAGTTGATAAGCTTTTACGGTCTGCTTATGAAATGCTTATGCACTGCAAATGGATGCATTATTTATGGCATATGAATGTGTTATGAATGTAGGTACTCTTCAAGTAAAGTGTTTCCAACATTTTTAGGTTTGACTCAAGGAAACTCATCAGTGAAAGTGCTGCTCAATGTAATGCTTAATTGAATTTACATATTAGATTTGGAATGTTGCTGTCACTTTCTGACCTTTATTTCCTTTGTTTTGTCTTTATTTAGTATGGTCAGGGTGTGAGTTGAGGTGGGCAGTCTATGTTTATTTTTCTATGTTTGGTTTCTGTTTCGGCCTAGTATGGTTCTCAATCAGAGGCAGGTGTCGTTAGTTGTCTCCGATTGAGAATCATACTTAGGGAGCCTGGGTTTCACTGTTGGTTTGTAGGTGTTTGTTTCCGTGTGTGTGTTTGTCGCCACACGGTACTGTTTCGGTTTTTGTAGATTTCACGTTATCGTTTATTGTTTTTGTTCGAGTGTTCATTTGTCTTTATTAATAACTTTATGGACACTTACTACGCTGCATCTTGGTCCGATCCTTACTCCTCTTCAGACGAAGAGGAGATCTGCCGTTACAGTTGCTGTTATCTAAATAAATGTAACTTTTTAAGATTTTGAAAAGCAAATTAAACACAAGGCCAAAACAATGAATGCCCACCAAAGTAAATTTCACGATATCATATATTTCTTCTTATCAGAGTCAAAGTCGGCCTATAGACATTTCTCTAATATTACACTTCGAATTGTGACCTGAAACACAAGAACAAATCCAAGCAGCGATAAAATGTAATTGAAAGAGGACTGCTTTTGTTATTAGATTACCAGAGCACTCGCTGCTGCCAGATTTACTCATAGGAAATCCTTCCAGAAATAGCCCATTTAATTGTCACACAAATAAAATATGTATTTTCCACTTGAAGAAATACGGAGTTGTGTTTGCTAAGCAGCACTGACATTGAGTCTGAAAAAGGGCTGTTCTTTCTGTACTCTTCCTCTAATGGCTACTTTTTTTCTCCATTTAATAATTTGAACATTGATGTTGTGAAAATCATTTCCAACAAGCAAAGTCAGAGAGGAGAGACTCAAATATGTTGATTTCCAATTGATAGACTTACAGTTTTCCTATTCTTTTCACCCTTCTTTTAAAGTTTGTGTTGTTCTCAAGTTTAATAATAAGGTATTTGGGAGAAAAAAAACTTGCAGTAATGCAAAGCATGTTTCTCAGCTCCAGCCTGCCAGGTCACAAGCCTTAGTCTGCATTATTTGACGTGTTTTAAAATTTTAAATAACGTTTTTTACTTGACTTTGTTTCCAATGGGGTTATACGTACAGTTTTCGCGTTTTCAAGGTCCTATGGTTTTCAGTGTTTTAGTTTAGGTTTTCTCCCAGTTGCAGTGTGTGGTTTTCTGGCGCCTACTCTCGCCTAAAGACCTAATCGTCAGGGTTAAACCTCAGCTTAACCCTAGAGGTTCTTGCAGTCACTGTAGTCATCATTTTGACTAGCTGCTGTCATCAATTTGACGAGGCATGTCGATATTTCACAGTTTCAAAATCAAACTTTTTTTGCATCCATCATGTTGCTAGTTCATGACGAAGATCCATTGATATCAGGTCAATCACACCTGAACAATTGTTGGGAAATGCATAACTTGTTTATTGACGTGGCAAGCACAAACAAAAGGTCATGTCAGAAGTGCCCCTTGCATTACAGAAGGTTATGTCAGAAGAGCCCCTTGCATTACAGAAGGTTATGTCAGAAGAGCCCCTTGCATTACAGAAGGTTATGTCAGAAGTGCCCCTTGCATTACAGAAGGTTATGTCAGAAGTGCCCCTTGCATTACAGAAGGTTATGTCAGAAGTGCCCCTTGCATTACAGAAGGTTATGTCAGAAGTGCCCCTTGCATTACAGAAGGTTATGTCAGAAGTGCCCCTTGCATTACAGAAGGTTATGTCAGAAGTGCCCCTTGCATTACAGAAGGTTATGTCAGAAGTGCCCCTTGCATTACAGAAGGTTAGGTTATGTCAGAAGAGCAGAAGAGCCCTTGCATTACAGAAGGTTATGTCCCTTGCATTACAGAAGGAAATGTCAGAAGTGCCCCTTGCATTACAGAAGGAAATGTCAGAAGAGCCCCTTGCATTACAGAAGGTTATGTCAGAAGTGCCCCTTGCCATATTTCAATTTAACTAGGCAAGTCAGAACAAATTCTTATTTACAATGACAGGCTACCAGGGAACTGTGGGTTAGTTGCCTTGTTCAGGGGCAGAACAACAGATGTTTACCTTGTCAGCTCAGGGATTCGATCCAGCAACCTTTCGGTTCCTGGCCCAACACTCTAACCACTAGGCTACCTGCCACCCCATAAAGAAAGTGATGTCAGAAGTGCCCCTTGCCATTCCCTCAATTTGAAAAATCTGAAATAATGTCTCCATGAAAAGTCAGTTGCTGTTCCTAATTATATTCGCCATTGTTGAAGACCTCTCCTGGACCTTAACATTATTTAAAAAACACAAATCCTACGGTGACTATACATTTTTCTGTCCAGGAGTCATTTCAACAAATATATTATTTTATTCCCTCAAACAAGGGCGTACCACATCATCTTGTCACCCCAAACATTTGCCCTGTGTTGTCAGGCTCGAAATCCATTAATTCTCAGATGAGACAATCGTAACGTCATTATAATCTCACAGTGTGGAATGTCTCTCCCATTTGTCTTCCTCATTTCTTCCATCAGGTTTATCACATTATGATGACTTTTTAAATTGGTTTCTGGGAAGGATTTGGTCAGTCAGACTTCTGCCAACAAAAACTTTGCAGATACACTATTCATATTACGACATGGCTCCCTATTCCCTATATAGTGCAACATGTTTGACCAGAGTCCTACGTAACTTTTGAAAAGTAAATTGAATATAAGACCAAAACATTGAATGCACACCAAAGTAATACAATACTATATATTTCTTCTTATCAGAGACAAAATAGGTCTACAACCAATTATTTAGCAGTCCTTGATATTCCACTTCGATGTGTGACCTGAAACACAAGAACAAATCCAAGAAGCGATGCGATAAAGTCTAATTGAAAGAGGACTGTTTTTGCTATTAGATTACCAGAGCAGTAACTGCTCCTAGATTTCTCATACCAGAAATAGCCCATTTGAATGATATAAAATATCCCCTTGAAGAAATGTAGAGTTGTGCAGAGTTGTGTTTGCAAAGCAGCACTGACATGGAGTCGATAAAATAAGTGTTATTTCTGTACTATTTCTCTGGCTGTTAGTGGCTACTTAATTTTTCCATTGAATCATTTGAACATTGATGTAGTGAGAATCATTACCAACAAGCAAAGTCGGAGAGGAGAGACTCAAATACCTTGATTTACCTTGTCATTTTACCTTGTCATTTGTCATTTTAATCCATAGAGACATGAAGGAGAAGCTCGTCGGATGTTGATCTCTTCTCGGCTGGGTCCTCATTTGGGACCAAAGTTCCTTGTTGTTAAGAGACTCTTTCTGCTCTTGCAAAAAGATAGACAAAGTTTTCAGCTTTTTATTATGGTTTTCAGTGTTTTAGTTATTTTTCTTTTCTCCAGTGGCAGAGTGTGGTCTTCTGCTGCCTACTTTCGCCTAAAGACCATTGCCCTGTGTTGTCCGGCTCGAAATCCATTAATTCTCAGATGAGACAATCGTAACGTCATTATAATTTCACAGTGTTGAAAGTCTCTTCTCTTTTCCTCCATCAGGTTTATCACATTGCAATGACTTTTTAAATTGGTTTCTGGGAAAGGATTTGATCAGTCAGACTTCTGCCAAAAAAAACTTCATATTAGGACATATTAGGACATCCTTTGTGATTTGCTGCTATGCCATGTACAGCAGTCTGAGGCCACATGCATCCTAAATGGAAACATATTCCCTATATAGTGCACTACTTTTGACCAGAGCAGCATGGGCCTTGGTCATAAGTAGTGCGCTAAATTGGGAATTTGGGATAAAGCCTGAGTCAGCAGGATCTCTTCCATTACGCTGCTATCTGTCACAAAGCCGAAGGTTTTTTAAAGTATTACAGCAGTGCATAGTGCAGGATTTGTATTCCAATTTCCCTTCACAATTGATTTCTTTAATTGGATATAGGAAGGAAGAGATTGTTTCCATTCTAAACGTGAGGTTGAAAGGAAGAGATGGTTTCCATTCTAAACGTGAGGTTGGAAGGAAGAGATGGTTTCCATTCTAAACGCGAGGTTGGAAGGAAGAGATGGTTTCCATTCTAAACGTGAGGTTGGAAGGAAGAGATGGTTTCTATTCTAAACGTGAGGTTGGAAGGAAGAGAGGGTTTCCATTCAAAACGCGAGGTTGGAAGGAAGAGATGGTTTCCATTCTAAACGTGAGGTTGGAAGGAAGAGATGGTTTCCATTCTAAACGTGAGGTTGGAAGGAAGAGATGGTTTCCATTCTAAACGTGAGGTTGGAAGGAAGAGATGGTTTCCATTCTAAACGTGAGGTTGGAAGGAAGAGATGGTTTCCATTCTAAACGTGAGGTTGGAAGGAAGAGATGGTTTCCATTCTATACGTGAGGTTGGAAGGAAGAGATGGTTTCCATTCTAAACTTGAGGTTGGAAGGAAGAGATGTTTCCATTCTAAACGTGAGGTTGGAAGGAAGAGATGGTTTCCATTCTGAACTTGAGGTTGGAAGGAAGAGATGGTTTCCATTCTAAACGTGAGGTTGGAAGGAAGAGATGGTTTCCATTCTAAACGCGAGGTTGGAAGGAAGAGATGGTTTCCATTCTAAACGTGAGGTTGGAAGGAAGAGATGGTTTCCATTCTAAATGCGAGATTGGAAGGAAGAGATGGTTTCCATTCTAAATGCGAGGTTGTGCGTGAACATAATATATGCCATTTAGCATACACTTTTATCCAAAGTGACTTATAGTTATGCTTGTATATCGTATGGGTGGACCCAGCAGGAATCAAACCCACAATCTTTGGAGTTGCAGACGCCATGCGCTACCAATTGAGCTACACATGACCTGCTGCTAATGTCATTAGTCGTCAGTTGGATCTATCATGAAACTCGGGTACTCAAGTTGATATCCTCTCTACTTGCTTGTCGTGCATAGGAACGATACATGGAGAGTTTGTTGTATTGTAGAGGCTCAGACAATTCTCCCAATTTAGGGTAAAAAATTAACTGCCAGCAAGGCCTTGATATTGACTTTTAGATACTTGAAACCATACAAACTTACTTCCCTCGTGTACTATTCTCTATACCATCACTTACTGTGGCAGCTCAATAACACACAATGTTATAGAGTGCTTACACTAGAATGTGAGGTGACACATCCTAATGCCACATCATAATGCCACATAATAATGCCACATCATAATGCCACACCCTAATACCACATCCTAATGCCACATCATAATGCCACGTCATAATACCATGTCCTAATGCCACAACTTAATGCCACATCCTAATGCCACATAATAATGCCACATCATAATGCCACGTCATAATACCATGTCCTAATGCCACAACATAATGCCACATCCTAATGCCACAACATAATGCCACAACTTAATGCCACATCATAATACCACATCATAATGCCACATCCTAATGCCACATCCTAATACCACATCCTAATGCCACATCATAATGCCACGTCATAATACCATGTCCTAATGCCACAACTTAATGCCACATCCTAATGCCACATAATAATGCCACATCATAATGCCACACCCTAATACCACATCCTAATGCCACATCATAATGCCACGTCATAATACCATGTCCTAATGCCACAACATAATGCCACATCCTAATGCCACATCCTAATGCCACATCTCAATGCCACATCATAATGCCACATCATAATGCCACATCCTAATAGCTGCACGGTTTCATACATGTGACTTCTCGAGCTCAACATGTAATGACAGCTAATGACAAACTACATCACATTCTTCAATAGAAATCTATTAGCAAGATGGCAATGTGACTTGTCACTGATGTAACATCAAGCTATGGTTATGTTTATGACTTTTGTAGGCATGATGACAGGTATTTTCTTAACAGATGGAGAGGATGACAGTGGGGAAAGATAGAGAGAGCTTGTGCCAAAGGGAAAGTAGGTCTATGCCGACACGTAGACAAGTGTGCCAGAGGCTGAGGCATTACCACCGGGCCACAACAGCTTTTATTGTAAAGTGTCTCATCAGCAGTCCACAGAACCTGGATAGGGAGGTGAGGGTTAGTTGAGGGGTGTAATCGGGAGGTGTACTGTGATTTTATGCTCCTCTTGACAGCCAAATCCTTCTGCCACCCAGCATTAAATGACCAACTATTCCCGTGGGTCCTTATCTCTCCATTAGAGTGCGGCCAGTTTAGGATACATTTTGCCAGCTCATAAAAAGCCTTGGCGGCCTCGACACCAAATCCATTAGCATACACTGGCATTATTAATTATTACCTGACAGGTTTCAGCAAGGTGAGAGAGGCCAGAAAGCCAATGTATTCAGGACCAAGGAAGGCTGCCATCATACCAAAGTGAAAGTGCACAAAACTTTTTGAAAATGTATTACATAGCACAGTATTTTAAATTCAAGGTTCTCGTCAATATTTCATGATGTCTCTGTTGACTTTTGACCTTTATGCCTGGGCATGGTAAAGATGAGCATAATAGTAGATACTGTGGACTAAGACCACTGGGTATATATCTACTGTAGCAATGATTGGAGCTGTAACTAGAATGGATAGAGCACTGCATACTGAGCAAGTCCAAAGTCAATACAAGGCCACATGTTTTGATTTTATCACTGGATGATATATAGGTGGGTTGTGTTTTCATGCACTGTCAGTAAGATGCAAATGCTTTTATAGAGGCGCATAACATCAGCTACTTTATTATATTCTTTGTTTGGTGTGTATTCTTCTTGACATGCACATTGAATACCAAGAAATCTGGCCAAGTGGCCAGAGAATTGGTCTGCTCCGGAGTCTGGTTTTACTACAACCTGATGTCCTATTTGGGTCAAGAACTTGGGTTAAGGGTAATATGGCCATAATAAACAGTTACGATTTGAATTACTGTTCAATGTTGTCGTCGAATAAGGCTTTCCTCTTACATCAATGTCTGGAGAGACAGATACTGTTGACTTAAATGTTTTATATTTCTTATTGAACAGATAGAGAGAAGATGACCGAGGTGAAGGTTGTGTCAAAGGCCAGTAGGTTAGGTCAGATTGGAACCCATGCTGACACTGTAGATATGTTGCTGGAGACTGTAGCATTACCTATAGACAACCCTAGAACACAACTGTATGGGAGAGGAAAGTGGCTCCTACCTTCTCAGTAAGCTGACCATCAGGGTCTACCTGCACTCTCCTCTTCAAAAGGCAGGCTGGCAGGCAGTCCTTCCAAATGCCACATTATCAAACGTCCCCACAGCTGTGCTCTGCAAACTGTGCTTTATTTCAAAGGGCATTTTGAGGATCAATTTAGCAGACAGCTGCCGACTGGTGGAACAACCTGGACATAAGAGGCATCAGAAAGTTACGGAAAGGAAAGGTCAAGCTGCTGCAGAGCCCTTTATTGGTTCATTCAGACTGTTCTTGAATGCATTTTCTGCTGAGGCAGCTGGCTCTGATGTGGTTTGCAGGGGCAGCTGTGGAAAAATAATATACGTCTGGGCGGTGCAATGCTTTGAACATCTCATCGAGACCACTTTGATATTAGTGGAGCCCACTTGAACATCACAAGAGGTCTTTTCTCTGTTGTTGGCCATATGATTTGGTTCCATTATGTTCCAAATTGAACCTGAAAAGTGATTGTGGATGTTGTTGTGCTGTTTCTATTTAGAAATTAATTAGAGAAAGCAAGTAGGACATCTTTGATGTTTGATAAGGTTTAGGTTTTAGAGGCTATAGAAAAGATAGAAATTCTATCGAAAAGGCAACATTTTGCTAATATTTTGGGAACTCAACTCTCAGGATACAGATTTCAGATGGGGTCCTGGTGGGCTAATCTCTTTTTATATATATATATTTTTTTATGAGATCATCTCAAATGTAAAAGTTATTACATTACATAATATTAGAGAACTTTTCCCATACTTTCTGTCTCATCTTCCTTCTCTCTCTCTCTTTCTCTCTCGCTCTCTCTTTTTCTCTCTCTCTATCCCTCTGCTCCCCCCCCCTACTGTGGGTCTGCTCTGCTTCACAGGATCTGCTGGTTATGTCTGGCCGCCGTGTGGGAACAAACTCCATCCATTATAAATGATGCAGCAAGTATCAGGCAGCTGGGAGATACGAAGCACAAAATGCCAGACACACTTTAAGATGAGCAGCAGCAGTCATTTAAACATTATGAGACATGGGGTTTTGGGTGCTCTCAAACGAAATCTGTTTTTCTTTAAGTGTCGGGAGGGCCAGTAGCTGTTCGGGGAAAGCAGAGGAGGCTGGTGGGCAGAGATATAGGAGGCCGGACTCATTGTAATGGCTGGATTGGAATGGATGGACAGGCATCAAACACGGTCAAGAACCTGGTTTCCATGTGTTTGACACCGTTCCAAATATTATATTCCAGCCATTATGATGAGCCCGCCCTCCCAAATCTCCACCCTGCAGCCTCCTCTGCTCTGTATTCCATGCAAGATGATGCTCTGAGTCTCAGCCTTACTCTGTGCTGCGCTTGGCTGTGTTATCGGTGCCGGGCCAGAGTCGGATAATCCCCCAGCCACAATGAGGCACAGAGGAAGAGGGCATGACAGCTCCCAAGCAATCAGAGCTCCCCAGCTACACATTTCTTACAGCCCAACCCACTCATCAACATATACCCAGACATGAGAGACAGAGAGAGAGAAACACAGACAGAGAGAGGTATGAGAGGGTATGAGAAGGACACAGAACAAGAGAGATTGGGGTGTAGAGAGGGAAGAGGAGAAGAGGGGGATGGAGGGTGAATGAGAGAGAGACCTGCTCTTAACAGTAATCCAAACAGAAGGAAATGATGGTCACACTAAATGAAGTTACTTCCTGCTGCGCATCTCATTTTGCCCTGGCCTCAGTGATTTGGTGCACCCTATTCCCTATATAGTGCACAACTTTCACTACTTTCTGACCATGGCCCATAGAGCTCTAATCAAAGTAGTGCACTATATACAGGGAACAGGGTACCATTTTGGGACTCTAAATTGCCCCAATCACATGGAGGGAAAGGTTTACGCCAGCCTATTCTAAGAATTTTCAATTAGCTTTGAACCTGTGTTTCGTTTCAATTTGATTTGCCTTCTGGCGGTTCAGGCAAGCTTTGTTGTTTTACTCTTTTGTCATTTTTTTTACTTGTTAGCTCCTGCGCTACACTGTTCTGTCAAGAACTTTGTGTCCGAGTGTGTGTGAGCTCATGGTGTGTGTGTGTGTGTGTGTGTGTGTGTGTGTGTGTGTGTGTGTGTGTGTGTGTGTGTGTGTGTGTGTGTGTGTGTGTGTGTGTGTGTGATATGTTGTGGTGTGCTGAATCTAATTTTATTGGTCACATACACATATTTAGCAGATGTTATTGCGGATGTAGCGAAATGCTTGTGTTCCTAGCTCCAACAGCGCAGTAATATTTAACAATGCACAACAATACACACATCTAAAGTGTGTGTGTGTGTGTGTGTGTGTGTGTGTGTGTGTGTGTGTGTGTGTGTGTGTGTGTGTGTGTGTGTGTGTGTGTGTGTGTGTGTGTGTGTGTGTGTGTGTGTGTGTGTGTGTGTGTGTGTGTGTGTGTGTGTGCGTGCGAGAGAGAGAGTGTGGTACGCTGTGGTGTGAGTGGAGTGCTCCTCCTCTCAAATGCTCCATTGATCCCCTCTAATCTTGTTTTGGCCTCCTGACAGAGCTGGTCTCCCTCTGGCTTTAATTATGTGTCTCTGTGATTTACATTGGCCCGTCCGACTCCTCCCTTGACTAATCCAATCGGAACCACCTTTGTGGCCTGTGAGCTGCTCTCATCCAATCAGATATATTGAGTATGTGTCGCAAGAGTTGCGTCCAGGCAGCTTTCCCTGCCCCGTTTCAACCATCTGTCCAGAATACAAAGATCCCAGTGTAGGCCCACCCAACGCCAGGATACAAGGAGAGGTACGGGCACCAGGCGCAGTTTGGCTGACACCTCTGGCCTTCTCTTTCTACTCTACATGCTAGCACAAAGCTGATGGGAGGAAATACGCTTTCAAAGCGAAATATGGCTTTCAAAGCGAGATGACAACTGACAAAGGTCCGGGGAACATGGTATTTTATCAGCCATCCACAATGAGGGTTGTAGTTTGACTGCCAATCAGCAGAGATCCCGGCGAGCTGGGAAGCACTGACTAAGTTGTTTCTCTCCCAGGAAGGATCTAAGGTGTGCATCTAATCAAATCAAATCAAACTTTATTTGTCACATGCGCTGAATACAACAAGTGTAGACCTTACAGTGAAATGCTTTCTTACAAGCCATTAACCAACAGTGCAGTCTAAGGTGTGGATCTAAGGTGTGGATCTAAGGAGGGGATCTAAGGTGGGGATCTAAGGTGGGGATCTAAGGTATGGGATTTCAGCTCTTTTTACCCTGTTTCAGGGGAGGTGTTGTTGGTAAACGTGGGTTGGGGGAACGAGGAAGCAAAGGTATATATTGAATTACACTTACTGAAATACTTGTCCAGACGAAGACACTTTGGAAGAAGCATACCAGTGTGTGGATTTATATTTGCTGGTAAATGTGGATTTCCTCACAAGCAGTGAGGAAAGATGAGCTATGTGCGGGTGAACAATATGTCCCTTCAAGACAACACCCACGGTGGCAGCGTTCCTAACTTACTGCCTCCTCCTATGGATGGCCTGCTACCCCTGCTCCTGCACAACCGTCTGTCAATAGATATGCCACAGCTCCTCAACATCAAGGAGCCCTCTCTGGTAACCATCCGCAAGTGGAAGCAGACCCTGACCGAGAGGCTACTGAAGAGACAACGAGGTAGTAGCGGAAGTGTCAGCTATCCTCAGGTCAGCCATCAATATATTGAGTAGGGTTAAGTTGGTCCGGGGTTAGTTTGGCTTTTTCCCTATTAATGGTTTAGGTTAGGATTGGGGAGGGGAAGCTGATCCTAGATCTGTACCTTCCGAAGCTCAGGATATATTATGTATGGAGCAGGCCTCTAATCACCAGAATGATTCATAGAGATGAAAATGTATTGTGGAGATAATAGCACTTCATATTTACCCAATTAAATGACAAGCTGAAATGTGTCATGGTATGGAGGTGCATGGAGGTAAACGGTATCTGTAAATACAATTGTTGAGGTGATATTTTTGAATGAGCGACATACAGTACAGACATGTACAGTACAATAAAATAAAATAATGTTTTAGTTTAACAAAAAAAGCCAATAAACTTTATACTGTATATGCTGTGTTTGAAAATGAAGTTAGACTTTGACTGACCTCCTCATCTATTTCAATCAATCAAATGTATTTCTAAAGCCCTTCTTACATCAACTGATGTCACAAAGTGCTGTACAAAAACCCAGCCTAAAACCCCAAACAGTAAGCAATGCAGGTGTATGGAGTTTAAATGGAGTTTAACTGACCTTCCATCTATTTAAATGGTGTTTGCTAATAGCCTTTCATTGCTGCTAGTGCTGCATTGGATGGAGTGTTATTATGGCCGTTCAGAGGGAGCGCTGCCCTTCTCTTTGTTGTATTGACCTACCCTGTATGTTTTATTACTCCACAAAGTGCTTGGGTATCTGGCCATGAGCCAACAGCATTGTAAAGCAGAATTTTTGTTGCACAGTCATGCTAGAGCAATGTAATACTGTCCATTCAGCTTGAAAAAAGGAATAAAAATGTGTTTGGGGCTCCCCAGTGGCGCAGCGGTCTAAGGCACTACATTGCATACAGTAGTGCTAGAGGTGTTACTACAGTCCCGGGTTCATATCCCGGGCTGTGCCACAACCGGCCGTGGTCAGGAGTCCCATAGGACAATGCACAATTGGCCCAGTGTCGTCCGGGGGAGGGTTTGGCCGGTGGAGCTTTACTTGGCTCATCACACTCTAGCGACTCCTAGTGGTGGACCGGGTGCCTGCGGGCTGATCTCACAAGCCAGTTGAACAGTGTTTCCTCAAACACATTGGTGCGGCTGCCTTCCAGGTTAAGCTGGCGGGTGTTAAGGAGCGCAGTTAGGCGGGTCATATTTCGGATGACGCATGACTCCACCTTCACCTCTCCAGTGCCCTTTGGGGAGTTACAGCGATGAGCCAAGATTGGAGGTCGGGCGTAAAATATATATATATTGTTTGTTGTTGTTTGAGGCGAATAATGTTGGGAATGCATTATGCTGGGACATTTTGTTTGCTATGTGTCATTATGTTTATGACTGGATATTTCAAATATTGCACATACAGCACATACTACAATCTTTTAGCAAAAAAAGCTTATAACCCTTTATTTGGATAGTCCTTCTGTAGATGCTCTATAGACTATTAGTAATATTTAAACTAACTAGCTACTAAACCTTATCCTAGCGTTAACCTAACCCAAACCCTTACCCTAACCCTTATTCTAAACCAAACCCTAATCCTAACCCTTATTCTAACCCAAACCCTTACCCTAACCCTTATTCTAACCCAAACCCTTACCCTAACCCTTATTCTAAACCAAACCCTAACCCTAACCAAATCTTAGCAAGCAGTTACTTATCAACAGTTTGTTACTAGTACGACCATCTGTAGATGAAAAATCCAAACTATCCAAATGAAGTGTGAACCATAAAGATGTTCTACTTCATTTGTTAACCTGTTGAGTGTAGGGGACAGTATTTTGATGTTTGGATGAAAAACGTACCCAAATGAAACAGCCTATCTCTCAGGCCCAGAATCTAGAATATGCATATAATTGTCAGATTAGGATAGAAAACACTCTAAAGTTTCCAAAACTGTCAAAATATTGTCTGTAAGTATAACAGAACTGATATTGCAGGCAAAAACCTGAGGAAAATCCAACAAGGAAGTGCCTAAGAGAAACAAATCTCCCTGTTCCATTGCATGCCTTCCCTCCATTTAAAGGGATATCAAACAGATTCCTTTCCCTATAGCTTCCACATGGTGTGAACAGACATAGTTTCAGCCTTTTATTCTGAAAAATGAGCGCGAACGATCACATCACGTCAGTGGATTGCTGGGTGCCAGCAGAGTTTTGCATGCGCAACAGCTTGGAGCAGACATTTTCTCTCTCTCTCTCCGATTGAAAAAGCTATGGTCCAGTTGAAATATTATTTATTATTTATTGTAAAAACAACCTGTGGATTGATTATAGAAAACGTTGGACATGTTTCTACGAACTTTACGGATAATATTTGGAATTTTCGTCTGCCCCGTCATGACCTCTCGAGCCTGTGGATTTCTGAACATAACGCGCCAACCAAATGGAAGTTTTTGGATATAAAAAGAATCTTTATCGAACAAAAGGAACATTTCTTGTGTAACTGGGAGTCTTGTGAGTGCAAACATCCGAAGATCATCAAAGGTAAGCGATTAATTTTATTGTTTTTCTGACTTTGGTGACCAATCTACTTTGCTGCTAGCTGTTTGTAATGTTTTGTCTGCTGAGAAAGATGTCCTAACATAAACGCTTGGGTAGCTTTTGCTGAAAAGCTTTTTTGAAATCTGACACACCAGGTGGATTAACAACAAGCTAAACTGTGTTTTGCTATATTGCACTTGTGATTTCATGAAAATTAAATATTTTTAGTAATTTAATTTGAATTTGGCGCTCTGCAATTCAGCGGATGTTGGCGAAAATGATCCCGCTAATGGGATGGGTGCGCCAAGAAGTTAATGCATGTGTGTGGTTATATACAGTGCATTCAGAAAGTATTCACACCCCTTGACTTTTTCCACATTTTGTTACATTACAGCCTTATTCTAAAATGAATTAAATTGTTTTTCCCCTCATCAATCTACATACAATACCTAATAATGACAAAGCAAAAACAGGTTTGTATACATTTTTGCTAAGTTATTAAAAATAAAAAGCTGAAATATCACATTTACATAAGTATTCAGACCGTTTACTCAGTACTTTGTTGAAGCACCTTTGGCAGTGATTACAGCCTCAAGTTTTCTTGGGTATGACCCTACAAGCTTGGCACACCTGTATTTGGGGAATTTCTCCAATCTTTTCTGTAGGATCCTCTCAAGCTCTGTTAGGTTGGATGGGGAGCGTTACTGTGTCATTGCTATTTTCAGGGCTCTGGCTGGGCCACTCAAGGACATTCAGAGACTTGTCCCAAAGCCACTCTTGTGTTGTCTTGGCTGTGTGCTTACGGTCGTTGTCCTGTTGGAAGGTGAACCTTTGCCCCAGTCTCAGGTTCTGAGTGCTGTGGACCAGGTTTTCATCAAGGATTTTTCTGTACACTGCTCCATTCATCGTTCCCTTGATCCTGACTAGTCTCCCAGTCCCTGCCGCTGAAAAACATCCCCCCTGCATGATGCTGCCACCACCATTCTTCACTGTAGTGATGGTGGCAGGTTTCCTCCAGACGTGCTGCTTGGCATTTTGTTCTATCTTGGTTTCGTCAGACCAGAGAATCTTGTTTGTCATGGTCTGAGAGTCTTTAGGTGCCTTCTAGCAAACTCCAAGGGGGCTGTCATGTGCCTTTTACTGAGGAGTGGCTTCCATCTGGCCTCTACCATAAAGGCTTGATTGGTGGAGTGCCGCAGAGATGGTTGTCCTTCTGGAAGATTCTCCCATTGTCACGCCCTGGTCGAAATATATTGTGTTTGTCTGCATTTATTTGGTCAGGCCGGGGTGTGACATGGATTTATTGTGGTTTGTTTTGTCTTGGGGGTGTCTAGCATAGTCTATGGCTGTCTGGAGTGGTTCTCAATCAGAGGCAGGTGTTTATCGTTGTCTCTGATTGGGAACCATATTTAGGCAGCCATATTCTTTGAGTGTTTCGTGGGTGATTGTTCCTGTCTCTGTGTTTGTGTTCACCAGATAGGCTGTATAGGTTTTCACGTTCCGTTTGTTGTTTTTGTATTGTTAGTTATTTCATGTCGAGTTCCTTTTCATTAAAGAACATGAATAACCACCATGCTGCATTTTGGTCCACTTCTCCTTCGACAGACGAGAACCGTTACACCCATCTCCACAGAAGAACTCTGGAACTCCTTCAGAGTGACCATCGGGTTCTTGGTCACCTCCCTGACCAAGGCCCTTCTCCCCCGATTGCTCAGTTTGGTCAGGCAGAAAGCTCTAGGAAGAGTGGTTCCAAACTTCATCCATGTAAGAATGATGGATGCCCCTGTGTTCTTGGGGACCTTCAATGTTGCAGACATTTTTTGGTGTCCTTCCCTTGATCTGTGCCTCGACACATGCTCTGTTAACTGTGGGACCTTATATAGACAGATGTGTGCCTTTCCACATCATGTCACATCAATTTAATTTACAACAGGTGGACTCCAATCAAGTTGTAGAAACATTTCAAGGATGATCAATGGAAACAGGATGTACCTGAGCTCAATTTTGAGCCTCAATATTTAATAAATAAATAAAAATAAACATATTTACATATATATTTGTAATAATTTCTAAAAACCTGTTTTTTTAACTTTGTCATTATGGAGTATTGTGTGTAGATTGAGGAGGAGCAATATTGAATTTAGTCAATTTCAGAATAAGGCTGTAACCTAACAAAATGTGGAAAATGTACAATTCTACTTCATAAGAGTCTGAATAAGGGTCTGAATACTTTTCGAATGCACTGTATGTGTGTAGGTTGTTTTTTTTGTCACATGCCTACATTGCCCATGTTAGGACAGCCTTAGTCTCAGCACAACTTCCTAATATGGACACCCTACATGTTGTTGCGAGTGTTGCTCCTGGTACAACACATTGGTCTGGGGGCTTGATAACTGGTTTCAGCCAGAGTCTGTTGCTTTTGCCAGGCAACCTACCACTCCCCAGACTCAACAATGCAAAGCTAATCTGGAGCCATGTAAATAAACCCAAATCTAAAATGTAGGTAGATTTGTAA
This sequence comes from Oncorhynchus masou masou, assembly GCF_036934945.1. Classification (NCBI taxonomy): domain Eukaryota; kingdom Metazoa; phylum Chordata; class Actinopteri; order Salmoniformes; family Salmonidae; genus Oncorhynchus; species Oncorhynchus masou. Next base: position 82,056,580 of record NC_088223.1, on the reverse strand, counting down.
TTTATAATTTGGGTGATATATTGCTAATATGCTATGACTATACTGTATCTTTGCATCAGGAATATATGCACATAGCTGATAATCTACATTAGATCTTTAAAAAAAAGTTGAACCAAAATGACAAAACAATAACACCATGGGGTCCGACCCGGCATCCTGCTCTGAATCTCCCGCTGGTAAATCTCTCATCAGCCACCGCCGCTTCTCCATAGAATACTTTAGAATAGCTCAGCTCCTCACCTTTGCCATTTGCCATTAAATCATCAGCTTTTCATTTGGCATGCAGCTCTTTAGGTGTACCCTTTACAATAGAAGTCCGTCTGCTTCATCATAATGGAATTACTTAGACCCGGGTTAGAAGGTCAGATCCAACGTCTCTCTAATTCCAAATTCACTGCCCCTCCATTTCTGCAGGGCCAAGGTCAGGTCACATCAGAGGGCTTCTGATGTCCCCCTGACAGGTCTTTAAAATCTAAACCAGAGAGCTGGAATGGCTCCTCTTGCTGCACGAAATTGGTTAAGTGGTGCTCTGTGCGTGTGTGCGTGCGTGCGTGCGTGCGTGAGTGAGTGAGTGTGAGTGTGTGAGCGTGCGTGCATAGGAACGTGTGTTTGGATGTGTAAGGTTCAAAGACTGGTATCCTGTTAGGGAAAGTGTGTGTATGTGAATGCATGCATGGAATCAATAGCTTGTCAGCTGTGAGTGAACTAGTAGTAGCTGCCATTGTGATGTCACCAGCTTGGAGACCTAGGTGTTCTGTCACCACAGACCCAAGAAACGCAGAAGTATTCACAGTACCTCTTTAGTTGTGTTGTATTGGTGTGCAGAGGGTTGCGAGTTCGTGCCCAGGTTGGGAGGAAATTTCCAATCTGTTTACACAAATCACATGTACACTATGGTCAAGCTATTCAGATATCTCAGTTAGACGTAATGCTGTGGTTCAGTCTTGCTGCCATCCCCAGCAGTCAAGTGTAGTCCCTATGGTCTATACATTTCCATATGTCTTTCACTCAGCTCTATAGGAAATGTCATGTACTTTGTGATCTCATATTATCATAGTCTCATATAGAGAGTTTGACTATTCATTTCACAGCACTTTACGATGGATCTAAACTGGGGTAAACATTACACAGGAGGTTGGTGGCACCTTAATTGGGGAGGACGGGCTTGTGGTAATGGTTGGAGCAGAATTAGTGGAATGGTATCAAAAACTTCAAACAAACGGTTCCATTTGCTCCGTTCCAGCCATTATTATGAGCCGTGCTCTGGGATCACTTGTCTACAAAACATAAAAACTGAGCTACCAGTGCCACCATGTGGACATATAATGAGGTACACATGAATCTCCCCCTCAACGCTCCCCTTAAAAAACGGCGGCACTTGGTCTGTCAAGACATGCTTGATCTGCCAGACTGCTATTTTCTCTGATATTATACTACCATAGGCTCTGTATCGGTTTCTTTCTGTGCATCTATTGTGAACATTATTTACATAACATTATCTCTGAAGATAATGCAGAACATAATCAAGACGTTTAGATATTGTCACCATGTCTTTCTTTTAGTATGCTCCCTTTGTGCCAGAGGCTTGAGGACAAGGTTCTGCTTCCTTGTGACTGCGATTTGAGTGGCCAAGCACTGTTCAACAGAGTGGAATGGCCGCAGTAATTGACCTATCAGGTTTTAACCTGGGTGACTGTTGGGATGGTCAAATGGTTTGTGAGAGGAGTGGCATTGAAGAAGATGGAGCTTGTGCTCTGCCCCTAATTGTTTTTTACTTCATGGTATAAGGAAACACTTACTATAATACCCAAGGGGGGAAATTAGTTGGTAGATATTCAACAGGAGGACACTGTCCAAGACGAATGGGCACAGTACCTGTCAAAAGTTTTGACATACCTACTCATTAAAGGGTTTTCCTGTATTTTTACTATTTTCTGCATTGTTGACATCAAAACTATGAAATAACACATATGGAATCATGTAGTATCCAAAAAAAGTGTTAAAAAATAGCCACTATTTGCCTTGATGACAGTGCACACTCTTGGCCTTCTCTGTACAAGCTTCATGAAGAATACTTTTCCAACAGTCTTGAAGGAGTTCCCACCTAAGCTGAGCACTTGTTGGCTGCTTTTCCTTCACTCTGCAGTCCAACTAATCCAAAACCATCTCAATTGGGTTGAGATCAGGTGATTGTGGAGGCCAGGTCATCTGATGCAGCACTCCATCACTCTTCTTCTTGGTCAAATAGCCCTTACACAGCCTGGAGTTGTGTTGGGTCATTGTCCTGTTGAAAAATACTAAGCGCAAACCAGATGGGATGGCGCATCGCTGCAGAATGCTGTGGTAGCCATGCTGGTTAACCTCTCTGGGATATGTGGGACGGTGGCATCCCACCTCGCCAACAGCCAGTGAAGGTGCAGGGCGCCAAATTCAAAACAACAAAAATCTCATAATTAAAATTCCTCAAGCATACAAGTATTTTACACCATTTTAAAGATAACATTCTCGTTAATCGAGCCACAGTGTCTGATTTCAAAAATTCTTTACAGTAAAATTAATCACTAACCTTTGATGATCTTCATCAGATGACACTCATAGGACTTCATGTTACACAATACATGTACTGATAAAGTGCATATTTCTATAAAAAAAATCTCATATTACATTGGCGCGTTACGTTCAGTAGTTCTAAACATGCAGCGATTGTGCAGAGAGCCACATCTATTTACAGAAATACTCATTATAAATGTTGCTGAAAATACAACTATTATACATGAAATTAGAGATATACTTCTCCTTAATGCAACCGCTGTGTCATATTTAAAAAAAAAAGCAAACCATGCAATAATATGAGTACAGCTTTTAGACAACAAAGCAGCCAAAAAGATATCCGCCATATTGGGTAGTCAACATTAGTCATAAATAGCATTATAAATATTCACTTACTTTTGATGATCTTCATCAGAATGCACTCCCAGGAATCGCAGTTCCACAATAAATGTTTGTTTTGTTCGATAATGTCCATCATTTATGTCCAAATAGCTTCTTTTGTTTGGTAAACAAATCCAAAAGCGCGTTTAGGTCCCACCGAACATCGGACGAAAAGTTCAAAAAGTTCCTTTACAGCCCATAGAAACTTGTCAAACTAAGTATAGAATCTATCTTTAGTATGTTTTTATCATAAATCTTCAATAATGTTCCAACTGGAGAATTCCTATGTCTGTAGAAAAGCAATGGAACGAGAGCTAACTCTCTCGTGACCGCGCCTCAGAGCCTGTGGCAATCTGCCAGACCGCAATCTGACTCATTCCTCTCTCATTCGGTCCCACTTAACAGTAGAATCCTCAAAGTTCTAAAGACTGTTGACATCTAGTTGAAGCCTTAGGAAGTGCAACATAACCAATATCCCACTGTATCTACCATAGGGGCTGAGATTTAAAAAAACTTCAAGCCTCAGATCTCCCACTTCCTGGTTGGATTTTTCTCAGGTTTTCACCTGACATATGAGTTCTGTTATACTCACAGACATCATTCAAACCGTTTTAGAAACTTCAGAGTGTTTGCTATCCAATACTCCTAATAATATGCATATATTAGCATCTGGGACAGAGTAGCAGGCAGTTTACTCTGGGCACCTTATTCATCCAAGCTACTCAATACTGCCCCCCTGTCACCAAGAAGTTAATTGTACCTTGAAGTCTAAATAAATCAGAGACAGTGTAACCAGCAAAGCACCGCTACACCATCACACCTCCTCCTCCATGCTTCACGATGGGAACCACACATGCAGGGATCATCCGTTCACCTACTTTGCGTCTCAAAAAGACACAGTGGTTGGAACCAAAAATCTCAAATTTGGACTCATCAGACCAAACAACAGATTTCTTAGCCCAATCAAGTCTATTCTTCTTATTGGTGTCCTTTAATAGTGCTTTCTTTGCAGCAATTTGACCATGAAGGCCTGATTCACCCGCATCCTTTAAGAAGGATCTGATAGGTGAAAGCTGTGTGGAAGACCTTTATGGATTTTTCTTGTTTTCTTATTTCCTTATTTAATCTTTATTCTAAATGGAATTCCGTTAATAATGTTAACTCCTATTCGGTACTCACTGCTGTGCAAGTCAAATGCTCTTGCATCTGCAATTGATTCAATACATGATTAATGAGTCAACAAGTTAATTTTGTGGACAGTCTTGTGACAACCCTCAAATTCTGGCTTTATTAGTTTGATGTTTAGTTTTTTTGTAATTTGAGTCTTTGACAAATAACGTTAAAGCTTCAAAACAATCATGCCGATCTCATAGACAGTCAATCATTGCATCCATAGCTCTATCTATGAATAAATAGTTACATTTCCCCAGCCCTGTCCTTCATCCTTCTGAAACAAAGTGGTAGAGTCATGCTGTTGAAATTAGAGATTGTGCCGTTAATGAAACAGAGAAAGGTCTGACAGACCACTTTTGAAGTCTAGACAGGAACCTCAATATGCAGTAGCTTTGTCAATTGCCCCGGGATGAAGTTTCCCCTAGGTCCAGATCTAGGAGCTTCCCTTCCCACAATTCTAACCTTAACCATTAGTGGTTAGTCGCTCGTCACAGAACTAGTTAGCTTGCCAACAGTGACTCAGTGGAGCAATCTTCCCACAAGGCCTGCAGGGGGCATTGGTGAGCTATGGCCCGGTTATGAGACTCGCGGAATTTCTGTCAACCCCACAGGTAATTCCCCCAGCACTGATGCTGTCAGACACAGTCAATATCCATTTACACTCCTGTCAGCCTCAGAGTGGGAGGCCTTTCACAATGTAATTAAGCCCCCACAAACATTGAGCTGGCAGAGACTGACACCAATGTCTGCAGGAATTATGTAACTCTCCATCTCAAATGGTTAACAGCAACCAAAGAAGATTCTCAGCTATGGAAGCTGACTTTTTCACCCTTGGCATTGCCATGAGACAAGTTTTCTTGACTTTTCCGAGACGTTCGGGGATAAGAAAAAAGTATTATATGATATCAATTTCATAACAGAGTTAAAAGTTAAACATTAGGAAAATGTCAGCACTTTTCTTCTGGAGCACTTTCTCTTCCTTCCCTTCAAGCCTGGAGTCAGAATCATAATGGCTGTATTTTGGATAAGGTCCATTATGTGTTCATTCAGTTTTATTTTCACATCTATAGAACAATAGATTATATAAGACTATTGGCAATCCAGGAAAGAAATGTACAAACAAGTAATCAATACATATTCCATAAAGAAAAACATATACAAACGTGTACTTAGCACACAGAATCCTATAGCAACATGTGACGTAATGATGACTATCTATCTGCTTGATGCTACAGTACATACAGCACACTGAAGCTGTCCCAATTATTTCTACTTCCTACCCAAAAGTGTGCACTTGTTAACTTTACTGATTTGAAAGGAAACTGGTATAAGATATGGTGAAAACTCCCACCAGCCCATGCTTTTAGATTTGTGGGAAGTAGGAAGGAGAGATTATTGGTATCTGATCAAGTGGAGCTGCCATAGATGCAGAGTGCAAAGGATTTTACCTTTATTTTACAAGGCAAGTCAGTTAAGAACAAATTCTTATTTTCAATGACAGCCTAGGAACAGTGGGTTAAGTGCCTGTTCAGGGGCAGAACCTTGTCAGCTCGGGAATTTGAACTTGCAACCTTCCGGTTACTAGTCCAATGTTCTAACCACTAGGCTACCCTGCCGTCCCAATTAATAGTGTAAACAGAGCAGATTAATGTTAGTCTACAAAAATCTGTGTGTGTGTGTGTGTGTGTGTGTGTGTGTGTGCGTGCGTGCGTGCGTGCGTGCGTGTGTGTTTGTCACATGCACCGACTACAACAGGTGTAGACTTGCTTACTTACGAGACTTTTCCCAAAAATTGCACAGTTAAAAAGCAAGAACATTTCCACACAAACAAAAATACAAGGAAATAGTAATGCAATAAAATAATAATCACGAGGCTCTATAAAAGGAATACCGGTACTGAGTCAATGGGCAGGGGTACAAAGTATTTGAGGTAATATGTACAGGGTAAAGGGGGGGGGGGGGTAAAAGTGACTAGGCAATCAGGATAGATAATAAACAGACTAGCAGCAGCATGTGTGGAGAGTGTGAAAGGGTTTCTGTGTGTGTGTGTGTGTGTGCATGTTGAGTACATGTGTAATGTATTGCATATTGCTTGTAGTGGGAAGGCACTATACATGCATTCATTATGGTGGTCCACAAAAGGGTTATACCATCAAGGGTACTCTGTAGTTTATGTCATTGACAAAACCTAATCTTGGCCACATTGATCGCCATAAAATCATATTCTGAGCCCAACTTTCAATGCCATTGTTATACTGATATCCATAATATCCTGTTAATATAGAAACAGAATATCTGATACCTCTCAATGACACCAGGGTTCCGAGTATCTCATGTCATGAACAAGTATTTCTGTCCTGTGTGGTTATATAGTCTTCTGTTGGCCCCCAAGTAGACATTTCCCTTGAGGACAGATCTATGATCAGTTTTCCTCCTTGATTAATAGCTTTACCATGGGTGGGGGGCAGGGAGAACTGACCCAAGATCAGTGTCTAGGTGCATCCTAATCCATTATAGTGCTTATCTCTCAAAGTTGGAGTAGGGTGAAGTTGCCCGTAGACACTGATCTTGGTGAATTTTACATTTCCCCTATTACTAATACTTATGGTTAGGATTGGGGGAGGAGATGCTGTTCCTAGATCTATACCTAGGGGAAACTTCACCCTCCCCTCAAAGGCTACTTGCATGAAGCTAGTCACCAATGACACTGGGTCAGATTAAGGTGGTTATTGTGCGTTGTACCAAGGCAATCAAATCCCCCTGCCTCTTCAACTCTCGTTGGGATCACACACATTTTTATATTGCCCACTGTTGCCATGGATACACCTCACACAGCTGATTCCTGGAGTGTTGTGCTTTGTCACCCTGCCATCCCTGGTGAGGTATTCTCCATCAGACGCTGCTGTCACTTGCCTCAGAGAAAATGGCCCAGTACACACACACAAACGTAAACACACACACACACACCAAGTAGCTATGTTTCAGACCCTGTGGAGTATCCATTTCCCATAAAGTGTCGCCCATTATTATCACACAGAGCCAAAGAAAATAGTTATTTCTCACTTTTTTACAAGTCTGCCTCTTGTCTTTGAAATAATAGGATATTTATTGTAGCTTCCTTGGTGGACTGTGTGAATGAGATGTCACAAGTACCTTAAACACACTTGGAGACCAGAGATGTTTGCTCACTTCAGGTCCAGTAACTAATAATGCTCAAGGAATTTGTGATGTCATTCTCACAGTCTCTTCCTTAGGAAAACGTTGTCCATGCAATATTTATCCTTTAGACTTGTGATTTAACATATCCATGGTAACATTTGGGATCCCTGCCCTAAAAAAATAAAAAATATATCAAATTTGCATTTTCACATTAAATAACAAATGTCATTTATGCATTAAATAGCTGATCTCACATGTTGATTTTAAATTCCACATGTGAAACCATATTTTCATATGCATTATGTGCATCATATGCATTATATGAGTTCACACAACCTTTTCACGTGATGAGAATAACATGTTTTCACCTCATGGGTATTGCAGTTTCACATGTTAAAAACTTTCAAATGTGAAAATCAGATATGCAGTTTCACATGTGAAAACTATTCACTTGGAAATCTCACATTCACATGTGGAATTGTAAGTTCACATGTAAAAATCATGTGAAAATCATATTTGCAGGTTCACATGTAAGAAACAAATATGCATCTATTGGTCACAGATACCTTAAAACAAAGGTAGATTAGAAAACCAGTCAGTATCTGGTGTGACCATCATTTGCCTCATGCAGCGCGACACATCTCCTTCTCATAGGATGTACTACTAAATTCTCTAAAATGACATTGGAGGTTGCTTATGGTAGAGACATTCCTCCAGTCAGCATGCCAATTGCACGCTCCCTCAAAACATCTGTGGCATCTGTGTTGTGTGACAGAACTGCACATTTTAGAGTGGCCTTTTTATTGTCCCCAGCACAAGGTGCAGCAGTGTAATGATCATACTGTTTAAGCTGATTAAGCTTCTTGATATGCCACACCTGCCAGGTGGATGGATTATCTTGGAAAAGGAAAATTGCTCACTAACAGGGATGTAAACAAATTTGTCCACAAAATGTGAAAGAAATATGTTTTTTGTGCGCATGGAACATTTCTGGGATGTTTTATTTCAGCTCATGAAACTTGGGACAACACTATACATGTTGCGTTTATATTTTTGATCAGTGTACAATAATTGCACAACACATTTCATTGTAACACAAATTGAATTGTAATATGAATAAAAATAATTTGCTTTCACAAACACCTGAAAAGCTAGCCTGGTGTGCCTTTTAGTTCCTAAATACATTTAAAATAGGTTATCAACTCATTTCACATGCCATGGAACATGTTACCATTGCAAACATAATGCGTTTATCTTGTATTCAATTTCTGGTAGGGGTTCTCTATTTTCATTATTAGCAATTTTTTAGAGACTTGTTATCAACAGTTGGTTAGTAGTATATGTCAGTGTGGAATCTAATTGAAAAGCAGCTGGATAGTTTATCCTGAGCGGTTTAGCATCAATTACTCCATTTAAAGCCCTTTGCTTGTAATTAAATCTGACACTAGAATTTAAAAATAGACTATTCATCGAATTAGGAAGCGCCAGTGACCTTAAACTTGCCATTGCACGATTCATTTGACCATCTAATTCATGTGTTATTCTATCAACCGTGGAGTGTGTATTGTGGTTTGTCATTTATTGATAGGCTACATGCCGTGTGCTTACATGCGTTTCAGTGTCCACAATGAATTGTCATTGTCCAACTGACAAGAACATATTTATTCCATTCTGATTGTATGCATGAGATAACATTTTTATTTATCTCAATGTAGGACTATAGCTTCCAAACATCATTGCTATACACTGTGCAGTGGGACTGGTTCCTGCGTCACGCCTCTGTGTTAATGTCCCTGGTCTTTTGAATGAGCTTGACGATTATATCATTCAATTCATGAATATGCAGTCAAATAATACAAATGATATTCGTGTTTGTAGATTAATTTACTTCTGCCAATGCCTTTCATTAAGATTTGCGCTGAAGACCATTGCGCTACGTTTTTGCCCATTGAAGACCATCCAAAAAGCCTACAAAATTCCAAAACGACTAGGCTACTTTCCGTGTCACTTGCATAGTGTATAAATAACAGATACAAATGTCCAAAAGATTTGATTCAGATCATGTGTTTCTTAGTACAGTGGTTTAGAGGTGGGAATGTTGTAAAACCAAGGTTGAAACTCAAGTGCCAGGAAAGAAGGCTGCATGTTTCATTGAATACAGAGAAGCTGTCTCCACCTGAACCGATTTGTAGTGCAGGCTCTGCTCTTAAATTCCTACCTGTTCGGAGCATGGATTGCTTCTGCCTGGATTCATGGATGCAATCAAGTTGTGCTGCAGGTTGAGTCATCTACTGACAAAGAGCTACCAGCCAGCATACGGCCAGCAACGCAGAAGAGCCAGTACCTTCTCTCTTTGCTCATCTCTGCTTCTCTCGCGCTCTCTCTCTAATTGAGCTTTTCTCTCTCTCCCTCTGTTTCATTTCTACTTCTCTCCCCCCTCTCTCTCCCTAATTCAGCTTTTCTCTCTCTCTCTCTCCCTCTGTTTCATCTCTGCTTCTCTCTCTCAGCTGATGCTGCTTTTGCCACTCACTCTAACAGCAGCGTCTCACTCGCTCACTCACACACTCTCTCAGAGCCGTGACATACTGCCAACTAAACAGTGCCGTTCGTTAATTTAACGTCAAAGAGGACTCAAGCATCACCTCTCATATACAGAGCACGGAAGACGAGAAACCTTAAGAGAGGTAGTGAGGGAGGGATTGCGCTGGGCAGGATGACTGCTGCCTACCTGAACAAACAGCAGAACTGCTGTGTGGAGATGGATAGAGGGGGATGTGGTGAGGTGCCGTGCTCTTGTGGATGGCAGCACCACCTGCCCCAGGGATACCACTATGGCTCAGTCCCCATGGGTGCTACCCTTCCCCGGCAGAGGGGCCGTCTTATGGCTACCCACTCGGAAAGCTCCTGGAGGAGCCCTGGGCGCTCTGTGGTCCGCGCCAAAGGGAGCAGCTGTGACCTGTTGTCCGAATGCAGCTGTCCACAGAGTCAGAGCTGGCACGATCACTACCAGGTAACCAACCATGCACTATAGTCCAGATCAGAGGGGACCATTAGGATGACAAGATTGAGAGGGGATTTTGCTATCTAGTAATATATGTGCAAGGGTTAGGTTTATGTGTGTGTGTGTGTGTGTGTGTGCTTCCCCCTGGCTCTGTATGAGAGGGAATGAGTGGCAGCCACAGCAAACCCACTCATGGTCTCGAGTCAAGGTGTTGAATTTGGATTAAACCTGACCTGTGTAAACTCCAGGGTTCTTGGATCAAGGCTGGGAGCAGTATTCTTTTTAATTGTAACCTTTATTTAACTAGGTAAGTCAGTTAAGAACAAATTCTTATTTACAATGAAGGCCTACACCGGCCAAACCCAGACGACACTGGGCCAATTGTGCACCGCCCTATGGGACTCCCAACCACAGCCGGTTGTGATACAGCCTGGACTTGAACCAGGGTGTCTGTAGTGACACCTCATGCACTGAGATGCAATGTCTTAGACTGCTGCGCCACTCAGGAGTCCAGTAGAGCTGGAGTTTACAACTGTACAATATTGAGAAGCTATGCTAATATGCCCCAACAGGCAAAGCCTAAAATAGATTCTTAAATCCCGCTAACAAATGTTTCCACAGCAATTAAACATGGATGTATGCCTTGTGTTCTCATTCAGACTTGCATTGGTCATTACTCAGTTTTACTGTGTTGCTAAAATAGGTTGTTCTGTAAGATTTATCTCAGAGATTGACACAAGCTGTGGGCACAATGCCAGTAGACATCGAAAAAGAATGTGATTTGAGGATGTGCTGTTCAGAAGATGCACTCTTGCCTGATACAGTGAGGCAAAAAAGTATTTAGTCAGCCACCAATTGTGCAAGTTCTCCCACTTAAAAAGATGAGAGAGGCCTGTAATTTTCATCATAGGTACACTTCAACTATGACAGACAAAATGAGAAAAAAAAATTCAGAAAATCACATTGTAGGATTTTTAATGAATTTATTTGCAAATTATGGTGGAAAATAAGTATTTGGTCACCTACAAACAAGCAAGATTTCTGGCTCTCACAGACCTGTAACTTCTTCTTTAACTTCTTCGATATAGGGGGCGCTCTTTTAATTTTTGGGTAAAAAAAAGTTCCCGTTTTAAACAAGATATTTTGTCACGAAAAGATGCTCGACTATGCATATAATTGACAGCTTTGGAAAGAAAACACTGACGTTTCCAAAACTGCAAAGATATTATCTGTGAGTGCCACAGAACTGATGCTCCAGGCGAAACCAAGATTAAATTTCAAACAGGAAATGGCCCAGATTCTGAAGGCGCTGTGTTCCAATGTCTCCTTATATGGCTGTGAATGCACCAGGAATGAGCCTACACTTTCTGTCGTTTCCCCAAGGTGTCTGCAGCATTGTGACGTATTTGTAGGTATATCATTGGAAGATTGACCATAAGAGACTACATTTACCAGGTGCCCGCTTGGGGTCCTCCGTCGGAATTATTGCATAATCTCCAGCTGCGTGCATTTTTCCATTTTCTTCAGAGGAGAAACACAACTTCCACGAATGATTTATCATCGAATAGATATGTGAAAAACAACTTGAGGTTTGATTCTAAACAACGTTTGCCATGTTTCTGTCAATATTATGGAGTTAATTTGGAAAAAAGTTTGGCATTGTAATGACTGAATTTTCGGGGGTTTTTCTTAGCCAAACGTGATGAACAAAACGGAGCGATTTCTCCTACACAAATAACACAACTGATTGGCTCAAACACACTAAGAAAGAAAGAAATTCCACAAAATAACTTTTAACAAGGCACACCTGTTAATTGAAATTAATTCCAGGTGACTACCTCATGAAGCTGGTTGAGAGAATGCCAAGAGTATGCAAAGCTGTCATCAAGGCAAAGGGTGGCTACTTTGAAGAAACTCAAATATTGTTTAACACTTTTTTGGTTAATACATGATTCCATATGTGTTATTTTATAGTATTGATTTCTTCACTATTATTCTACAATGTAGAAAATAGTAAAAGTCATAACTGTTCTGATTATTTATTTACAAGTTCATTACAATTAGCTTTTTGCTTTAGCGCAATCTGTACCTGATAGAGCAGATCTAGTCTCACGTGTGGAAGCAAGCCATCTGGCGCTGAGAGACTCACTGGGATGGAGACAAGAGCAGACCCAGAAGATCTGACTGAACGGACACACATTTGAGTGCCCCAGGACAGTCTCTTTACCTTGTGCTGTGACAATTTATGTTATGAAATCCTGCAATTTCAATGGGGCAGTTCCCCCTCAGAAAATAGATGGCAAAACAATCCAAGCAATGTTGGCACATTCTATGCAAAGTCACTGAGTGGCAGAGAAGTACATTGCATTTGGAAATTATTCAGACCCCTTCACCTTTTCCACATTTTGTTACGTTTACGTTTAAATCAACATTTTCCTCATCAATCTACACACAATACCCCATAATGACAAAGCAAAACAGTTTTTTAGAAATGTTAGCAAATTTCTTTGCCACCGCCTGTGAATGTTAAAATGTGACACACTCACACACACACACACACACACACACACATGCACCCTGATCTGTCTACCTGATCCAAACAATTTGCCTTTGTGAAACATCGTGGAGCTTCAGTTGATGGAAACCCAGCTAGCAATGAGAAATCGGCCCAGAACCGGCCCTCTTCCGGGGGCCAGAACTGATTGAATCGGCCCGGAATCAAAATGAATGACTGCCAAGTACATCAGACCGTTTCCGTCTACCGTAATACAGCTGACTTTGCCAGCATCTTACCAGAATGCCCCTAGAAGCGGCCCGATGAAAATTGAAATAAATGTTTTATCCGATTTAGTCATTTTAAATATTACTATTATACATTCATATTATACCCATCCACAGATTTATTTATATATATACATATATATAATATATTTTTTTTAACCCCCAATTTTTCATGTCCAATTGTCTTGTCTCATCACTGCAACTCCTGTACAGCCTCGGGAGAGGTGAAGGTCGAAAACCTTGCGTCCTTCCGAAACACAACCCTTCCAAGTCGCACTGCTTTTTGACACAATGCATGTTTAACTCTGCAACCATGTCAGCATGCATGCGCCTGGCCCGCCACAGGAGTCACTACAGTGCGATGGGATAAGGACATCACGGCCCGCCGAACCCTCTCCTAACCTGGATGACGCTGGGCCAATTGTACATCTCCTGATCAGTCTCCCGGTCGTGGCCGGCACGGGTATCGAACCAGCATCTGTAGCAACACAGTTTGAAACACTACGATGCAGTGTCTTAGACTGCTGCGCCACTTGGGAGGCCCCATCCACAACATTTTTAATGCTTATGTCATTTTTAATGCTTATGTCATATGTTATGTTATGTCACTCCCACTGATTAGTACTTGTATAAGTGTGCCGTTTGGTTTCTGAGATACTCCTCGCTCTTTTGTTTTGGGATTCGACCCTGTGTGTTTTGTTACATATTTCTTTGGTCTTCATCCCCCTGCCCTTACACGGCATGCCGTGATTTGGGGTATAATAAAAAGCCCTATTATGCATTCCTGGGCCTGTCTCCCGAATCATTGTTACCAACGTGACAGCTTAGTAATTGCCCAGCACAATGTATCAAAATACTAAAATACTACTTAAACAGGACTCTTAAATAATTTAATTTAAATGTTAATTACATTTTTGGATCACAGAAACAATGAGGAAATATGGGAAAAAAATAAATAATGAAATGTTAATTATATAAAGCAGCCCGTGTAATCATCGGATAGATAGTAGCCCCATTCGGCCCGAGCCCCAAGTAATACATTTGGGCCAGATAACTCACACCGGAATCGGCCCGAGCACAATCCCTGCATACTAGCCATAAGTAATACTGCCTATGGCGGCCCAGACTCTGGCCACATGACGTCGACCGAGTCTGACTCTCAGCCAAGTGCCTGGACTCTCAGCCGGAATCGGCCCAGAGCCACTGTCCTAGCTGGGAACATCTTAAGGGTTTGACGGAATTCTTACCCGCTTCCTTTAAAAATGGCCCAAACAACGTTCTTCTATAGCATATTTTCATAGCATATTTTATTAACTGCATTGGCACTCTGGTTATTGGCAGTGGACCATCTAGACTCTTCAAACTGACAGGGAACATTGCTGAATGTGAAAACGTCTTACTTTTCGTATGTTTTTAACTTCTCAGCAAATTAAAGGCCTTAGTTAGAAAGGCTAAAAGACACTTAATTGGAAAGGCTATTGGGAGCTAATTGTGTAGCAATGAAACATCTTAGAATTATCTGTTCGCGGAAGACTTGCAAATATTCGTATAGTCTCACCTGGATGGAAGCTGTATCGTGAGTTATCAGTCCACTCTATTTACTTCACATGCCATAAACCATTCTGTGGGCATTGTTTACTGTCATTATGGATTATTATTATTAGAGGCCTGCACATTTAGCATTGTCATGTCTTTACTATCATTAACTGAAGACTGATAGTTTTTATCAAAGATTCTCTGTAATTAGTTACAGCGCGATCAACTGATTAATTAACTAATTAACTAGAAAGTCGGGGCACTAAGGAAAAATATTCAGATTAAAGTTATCATTTCCTAAAATAACTTTTCAGATATTTTATCTGATCAATTAGTCTTCGAATTAATGAATTATTTACTTTACCACACGTTAGTCTCATTCCAAATGTCGTAAATTGTTGGTCATCTGCACGAACCCAGTCTCTACTATGAGTCATCCATACATCAATTGTCTTAAATCATTTATTTATTACTAACTAAGTAATTCACAGAAATGCATAAACAAACAAACAAGGTAAATGTGGTTACATGAAATGATAGGAGAATGTGCCCTAGTGGGCTGAACCGGCATGGTGGCTTATTAGACAAAAGGGGGAGTGGGGGTCGACTAAGAAGTCACTACAGTTAATGATTATAACAATTGAAATGCTAATCTTTTACACATGAACACTCACTCATTCGGGAACAATTGCAATCAATATATATATTTACACTCGGTGTGTCGTGTTGATCGCTGGTGAAAAGTTTGTCTTTTGTAGAATTGTCCGTCTCTCTCCCTCGCTCTCTCGGTTGTGGTTAGAGTGGATAGTTCAAAGTGACATTCATTCATTTGTTATAGAATGGATGTTTCGGCGGTTGTCGTTCTTCACGTTCAATGATACCGAATTCCTAGCTGCAGACTAGTAGTCAATATCAAAGACTTGTTCTTATTCTGTCCGTATCGATAGTCTAAGAGTTTAACCACGTGGTATGGTTAAAAGATTCAGCAATGGTCTACAACCTTTAGCCATCTTGTAATTGAGTTAAGCTTGGTCTGCTGATCGAAAACCCAGGTGGGGTTTTTATTGGGAATGGCAGAAAAGGCTGTCCCAGGATGTCTGACCCTAACTGGGCTCAGGGGCGGTCCTCTGATTTAGTTAAAATCAAAAGGGAATTGTATTTTTCTTCATTAAACAATCCAAAATCATATTACACAATTATACAAACAGTATCATACTCACTCATTCATCTTATACAACAATTAGATGTAAACCTCATATCTGAGGCTATTATATGAACAGCGTTATGGTAATGTGGCCACACCGTCTCCCACAAGCTTCCCAAGTTGTGACAAACGGACCAGTTTGTAGCTGGATTCTTCACCGATCTTTTAGACTTTCTCCGGAACATGAAATTTGTTCGTACCTCAAGTTCTGTGAGGTGGAAGGATTTCCTTTGTTCTCCATGAAAAACTACTCTCTATAACTGTGTGTCCATGAGGTCTTCTCAGGAATTTACGACCTCTGACCACAGAAGCCTAGTTGAAGGAGGCAAGGAGGAGGCAGGGAGAGGGGGATGGGCTTGCTATAACCAAAGAGGCCAACGTCATGCATAATACTCTATGCCTTCAGAAAGTATTCACACCCCTTGACTTTTTCCACATTTTGCATTTCAGCCTGAATTTTGTATTAATTCAATGTAGATTTGTTTTGTCACTGGCCTACACACAATACCTTATAATGTCGAAGTGAAATTATGGTTTTTAAAAATTATTCACAAATTAATTTAAAAAATGAAAAGCTTGAGTCAATTAGTATCCAAACCCTTTGTATGGCAAGCCTAAATAAGTTAATGAGTAGAAATGTGCTTAACAAGTCACATAATAATTTGCATGGACTCACTCTGTGTGCAATAATAGTGGTTAACATGATTGACTGCCTTAACTCTGTACCCTACACATACAATGATCTGTACTGTCAATTTATCGAGTAGTGAATTTCAAACACAGATTCAACCACAAGACTAGGGAGGTTTTCCAATGCCTTGCAAAGAAGGGCACCTATTGGTAGATGGGTAAAAATACAAAATAAAGAAGACATTGAATATCCTTTTGAGCAGGAAGTTATTAATTACACTTTGGATGGTGAATCAATACACCCAATATTGATACAGGCGACCTCCCTAACTCGGTTCCCGGAGAGGAAGGAAACCACTCAGGGACTGCCTGTACAGAATAACATTTTTCCAAAACATGCATCCTATTTGCAACAAGGCAAAGGCAAAAAGTAAAAATATATATTTTCACATACACCAGATAGGTGCAGTTTTACAGGAGCAGCCATAGTAGTATGGTGCACCTGGAGCAAATTAGGGTTAAGTGCCTTGCTCAAAGACACATAGACAGATTTTTCATCTGGTCGGCTTAGGTATTTGAACCAGCGACGTTTTAACCGCTAGGCTAAAATTATACTGCAAAAATGTGGCAAAACAATTCACTTTTTGTCCTGAATCCAATACAACACATTACTGAGTACCACTCTTCATATTCTCAAGCATAGTGGTGACTGCATCATGTTACGGGTATGCTTGTAATCGTTAAGGACTGGGGAGTTTTTCCAGATAAAAAAGAAATGGAATGGAGCTAACCACAGGCAAAATCCCAGAGGAAAACCTGGTTCAGTCTGCTCTTCACCAGACACTGGCAGAAGAATTTCCCCTTCAGCAGGACAATAACCTAAAACACAAGGCCAAATCTACACTGGAGTTGCTTATCAAGAAGACAGTGAATGTTCCTGAGTGGCCAAGTTACAGTTTTGACTCTAATCTGCTTGAAAATCAATGACAAGACCTGAAAATGGTCGTCCAGCAATGATCAACAACCAATTTTACAGTGCTTGAAGCATTTTGAAAAGAATAATAGGCACATATTTCACAATCCAGATGTGGAAAGCTCTTAATAGCTTCCCCAGAAAGACTCAAAGCTGTAATCGCTGCCAAAGCTGCTTCTACAAAGTATCGACTCAGGTGTGTGAATACTTACGTAAATGAGTTATTTTCAATAAATTAGCAAATATTTCTAAAAACATGTTTTCACTTTGACATTATAGGGTATTGTGTGTAGATGGGGGAGAAAAAAAATATTTAATCCATTTTGAATTTAGGCTGAGTCAAGGGGTATGAATAGTTTCTGAAGGCACTGTATTCTGGGACGGTTTAGCATTTGTAAGACGGCTCTTGAATTCCTCATGATACAGGGTGAAGTCACCACATGATCCAGGGG
This sequence comes from Oncorhynchus masou masou, assembly GCF_036934945.1. NCBI lineage: Eukaryota > Metazoa > Chordata > Actinopteri > Salmoniformes > Salmonidae > Oncorhynchus > Oncorhynchus masou. The sequence goes on along the minus strand of NC_088223.1, from coordinate 82,038,740 downwards.
CTGTCCCCTGGATCCATTTATAGAAAGTAGGACACTAGTGGGTTTAGGCATCTCTTGCTGTTTCTTATCCTCTTCCCCACTCTCTCTCTTTTTCAGGCGAGTCCCGCTCCAATAATTGTCAACACCGACACTCTGGAGAGCGTACCTTACGTGAGTTCCTTTTTATGCATCGCCCCATTTTTTATGTTGCATTTGATTATATTTTGGCAATTCATTTAGTTATGTTTATAAGCACAAACAACATATATTTCCCTGTGTACTCACTTTAACTTTTCTTTATTAGCCATATGAGAGGGGAATTATGTTTTGAGGACGGATTTGTCAAAGGTCACAATGTTATATTCTTAAATATTTATCTGAAACACAATATACAGTATATGGGTAAAACAAATAAGGCCTCTGTTGTGAATTATTGATAGTTTTTATAAATAAAACACCAACACAGGACCACTGATTTGTACAGCCCAAAAGCCTGCATTTTGGTTTGGCATCAGAACTTTTCTCTTAACAGATATTTATTATTGATGCCTTCTCTTTGTTGGCACTGGGATTCTGGTAGGACGAAGTGCTTCAAAAGCCATTTGGACACAATTTGGAGTGAGATGGTAAATGAATGAGCAAGATTTAGGGTGAAGGTAAAGTAAGGTGCTGTATGAAATGTGATCTGTTGTAGTAGAGGAAGGGAATGTCATGGGAGGATGTTTTTAAACATAATTAGAAGCTATAAAGCGACTTGTTTAGTGACACGTAGCCGGTCCAGTGAGCTACACTGTATACAAACAGTAGCATCTTCTTGATGACTCTGTCCTTCAAGAAAGCTGCAGCAAATTACATTTTAACATAATGAACAGAGCAGAGAACTCATCACTGTAATGGAAGACAGTTGCATAATACAAAGCCTGGAAGAAGCATGTTATTTCCTCATGATGCTAATCACATTTTGTCCCTCGACTGTTTCCAATAAATGTCAGTAAACATCCTTGGAAATGCCACTTTGTTTCTGAATGACCTGCCAAAAGTTGTTTACTATTTCACTGCTTTGCCTCTTAGCTCATTCACTGCCTGTTCCAGACAAAAAATATTGAAGATTCCAGAAGAGCACCATTCTCAATTATATAGCCATGACTTCCATCCCCTGTGTCCACATTGTGTTTGTGACCAGATTTACTGGTCACAAGCTTGTCAGTGTTATTATTAAGCAATAAGGCACGGGAGGGGGGTGGGGGGTGGTTTATGGCCAATATATCACGGCTAAGGGCTGTTCATAAGCACAGCGCAACACGGAGTATATTGGCCAGATATCACACCCCCAAATTGCCTTATTGCTATTATAAACTGGCTGCCAATGTAATAAGAGCAGTGAAAATACATGTTTGTCATACCCGTGATATATGGTCTGATATACCACGGTTGTCAGCCAATCAGTATTAAGAGCTCGAGCCACCCAGTTTGTAATTGCATTTCACTGTTCCAAAGAAGCTTAAAGATCTGTAATAGATTGTTTTACCCATATACTGTATATTGTAATTCAGATAAATATTCAAGAATATAATATTGTGTCCATTGACAAATCCGTCCTCAAAACATAATTCCCCTCTCATATGGCTAATAAAGACTACTTAAAGTGAGTACACAGGGTGGCAGGTTAGAATTAGTTCTTAACTGACTTGCCTAGTAAAATTAAAATTTAAAAAAATTACTCACAGCATCAAGGTGGTCCTGTATCACTCGGTTGATAGAGCATGGAGTTGCAATGGTTTTGGTTCCTGCTGGGGCCACCAATACAAAAATAATGTATGGATGCTCTACTGTAAGTCACTTAGGATAAAAGCATCTCCTAAATGGCATATATTATTATTATATTGCTATTGTTACCCATCCATCTCTAACTCGACCTAAGCCGTATCATTTCACAAACAAATAAATTATGTTTGAAGGATGCTCAATGCAAATAAGTCAAATGGTATATAATTGTACATCCAACATGAAGTATTCTAAGGTGATTCTCAGCACATAATGTTCTTCCCCTTTGTGGATACTTAAATAAGAAGACACTGCAAAGCATACATCATCACACAGGAAGTTTCCTCCATAGCTGCGTGGCCTGCATTCTCCGGTCAGAAGTGCAGGGTAAGGAGAGGCAGAGCGGGCATCACTGAATCCTCTCTATTTCCTGTAGGCGGCAGGGCCTGGATAGCACAAGAGTGATGAATTTCCCTGGAAAACCAGGTGTTAACTCTAGATTTCCCTCTGCAGACCGTGCTTCCCTTCTCCCTCTGCAGACCGTGTTTCCCTTCTCCCTCTGCAGACCGTGTTTCCCTTCTCCCTCTGCAGACCGTGCTTCCCTTCTCCCTCTGCAGACCGTGCTTCCCTTCTCCCTCTGCAGACCGTGCTTCCCTTTTCCCTCTGCAGACCGTGCTTCCCTTTTCCCTCTGCAGACCATGCTTCTCTTCTCCCTCTGCAGATCGTGCTTCTTTAAAGGGGCAATTTGGCATTGGTACATCCATTTTTGGACTTTTAATGTAATGATGTATACTGTAAAGCCATTGATTCTTGAAGATTAACTCAACTGTGTTACACCATCTGACCCCAAAATATAAGCTTGTTTTACTCTACTGTTTATAAACAATGTAATTGTAAACAAACACTGTAGATAATGTTGATATGATGCATGGTCAGTCCTCCTGATACATGGTCAACCATAGCTCCGTCAATGAGTTTGAGAGTGGTTACATTTCTCAAGCCCCATCCCTCAGCTGTTTACCAAAATTGATGTTGACAGACCTTAGTATTATAATAAAGCGTTTTCCAAAGCAGTGTCTTTTAATGCCAGTTGCATGGTCTGTCGTCCTGAATTTCCTGGTCTGTCGTACTGACTTTCATATTCTGTTGTCTGGAATTCCTTGGTCTGTCATCCTGACTTTCATGGTCTGTTGTCCTGAGTTCATTGGTCTCCCGTCCTGACTTTCGTGGTCTGTCGTCCTGACTTTCGTGGTCTGTCGTCCTGAATTTCCTGGTCTGTCGTCCTGACTTTCATGGTCTATCATCCTAACTTTCATGGTCTGTTGTCCGGAATTACTCAGTCTGTCGTCTTGACTTTCATGGTCTGTCGTCCTGACTTTCATGGTCTGTTGTCCTGAGTTGCATGGTCTGTTGTCTTGAGTTCCTTTGTCTGTCATCCTGAATGTCATGGTCTGTCGTCCTGAATTTCCTGGTCTGTCATCCTGACTTTCATGGTCTGTTGTCCTGACTTTCATGGTTTGTTGTCCTGAGTTGCATGGTCTGTTGTCCTGAGTTCATTGGTCTCCCGTCCTGACTTTCGTGGTCTGTCGTCCTGACTATCGTGGTCTGTCGTCAAGAATTTCATGGTCTGTCATCCTGAATTTTATGGTCTGTCGTCCTGAATTTCATGGTCTATGATCCTGACTTTCATAGTCTGTTGTCCTGACTCTCCTGATCTGTTGTCCTGAGTTTCATGGCCTGTTGTCCTGACTTTCATGGTCTGTTGTCCTGAGTTGCATGGTCTGTTGTCCTGAGTTCATTGGTCTGCCGTCCTGACTTTCGTGGTCTGTTGTCCTGAATTTCGTGGTCTGTCGTCCTGAATTTTATGGTCTGTTGTCCTGACTTTCATGGTCTGCCATCCTGACTTTCATGACCTGTTGTCCTGACTTTCATGGTCTGTTGTCCTGACTTTCATGGCCAGTTGTCCTCAGTTTCATGGAATAGTGTCCTGACTTTCATGGCCAGTTGTTCTGAGTTTCATGGTCTGTTGTCCTGAGTTTCATGGTCTGTCAGGTCTGTTGTCCGGAATTACTCAGTTTGCCGTCTTGACTTTCATGGTCCGTCGTTCTGACTGTCATGGTCTGTTGTCCTGAGTTGCATGGTCTGTTGTCCCGAGTTCCTTGGTCTGTCGTCCTGAATTTCCTGGTCTGTCATCCTTAATTTCATGGTCTGTCGTCCTGACTTTCATAGTGTGTTGTCCGTAATTTCTTGGCCAGTTTTCCTGAGTTTCATGGCTTTTTGTCCTGACTTTCATGGCCAGTTGTTCTGAGTTTCATGGTCTGTCGTCCTGAGTTTACTGGTCTGTCGTCCTGAGTTTCATGGTCTGTCATCCTGACTTTCATGGTCTGTCGTCCTAACTTTCATGGTCTGTTGTCCGGAATTACTCAGTCTGTCGTCTTGACTTTCATGGTCTGTCGTCCTGACTTTCATGGTCTGTTGTCCTGAGTTGCATGGTCTGTCATCCTGACTTTCATGGTCTATCATTCTGACTTTGATGGTCTATTGTCCGGAATTCCTTGGTCTGTCGTCCTGACTTTCATGGTCTGTTGTCCTGAGTTTCATGGTCAGTTGTCCTCCGTTTCATGGTCTGTTGTCCTGACTTGACAACAGTTTCATGTTCTGTTGTCCTCAGTTTCATGTTCTGTTGTCCTGAGTTTCATGTTCTGTTGTCCTGAGTTTCATGTTCTGTTGTCCTGAGTTTCATGTTCTGTTGTCCTCAGTTTCATGTTCTGTTGTCCTCAGTTTCATGTTCTGTTGTCCTGAGTTTCATGTTCTGTTGTCCTGAGTTTCATGGTCTGTTGTCCTGAGTTTCATTGGTCTGTCGTCCTGACTTTCGTGGTCTGTCGTCCTGAATTTCATGGTCTGTCATCCTGAATTTTATGGTCTGTTGTCCTGACTTTCATGGTCTGCCATCCTGACTTTCATGGCCTGTTGTCCTGACTTTCATGGTCTGTTGTCCTGACTTTCATGGCCAGTTGTCCTTAGTTTCATGGAATAGTGTGCTGACTTTCATGGCCAGTTGTCCTGAGTTTCATGGTCTGTTGTCCTGAGTTTCATGGTCTGTCGTCCTGACTTTCATGGTCTGTTGTCCGGAATTACTCAGTTTGCCGTCTTGACTTTCATGGTCCGTCGTTCTGACTTTCATGGTCTGTTGTCCTGAGTTGCATGGTCTGTTGTCCCGAGTTCCTTGGTCTGTCGTCCTGAATTTCCTGGTCTGTCATCCTTAATTTCATGGTCTGTCGTCCTGACTTTCATAGTGTGTTGTCCATAATTTCTTGGGCAGTTTTCCTGAGTTTCATGGCTTTTTGTCCTGACTTTCATGGCCAGTTGTTCTGAGTTTCATGGTCTGTTGTCCTGAGTTTCCTGGTCTGTCGTCCTGAGTTTCATGGTCTGTCATCCTGACTTTCATGGTCTGTCGTCCTAACTTTCATGGTCTGTTGTCTGGAATTACTCAGTCTGTCGTCTTGACTTTCATGGTCTGTCGTCCTGACTTTCATGGTCTGTTGTCCTGAGTTGCATGGTCTGTTGTCTTAAGTTCCTTAGTCTGTCGTCTTGACTTTCATGGTCTGTCGTCCTGAGTTTCATGGTCTGTCATCCTGACTTTCATGGTCTATCATTCTGACTTTGATGGTCTATTGTCCGGAATTCCTTGGTCTGTCGTCCTGACTTTCATGGTCTGTTGTCCTGAGTTTCATGGTCAGTTGTCCTGAGTTTCATGTTCTGTTGTCCTCAGTTTCATGTTCTGTTGTCCTCAGTTTCATGTTCTGTTGTCCCCAGTTTCATGTTCTGTTGTCCTGAGTTTCATGTTCTGTTGTCCTGAGTTTCATGGTCTGTCATCCTGACTTTCATGGTCTGTCGTCCTAACTTTCATGGTCTGTTGTCCGGAATTACTCAGTCGTCTTGACTTTCATGGTCTGTCTGACTTTCATGGTCTGTTGTCCTGAGTTGCATGGTCTGTCATCCTGACTTTCATGGTCTATCATTCTGACTTTGATGGTCTATTGTCCGGAATTCCTTGGTCTGTCGTCCTGACTTTCATGGTCTGTTGTCCTGAGTTTCATGGTCAGTTTTCCTGAGTTTCTTGGTCAGTTGTCCTCAGTTTCATGTTCTGTTGTCCTCAGTTTCATGTTCTGTTGTCCTGAGTTTCATGTTCTGTTGTCCTGAGTTTCATGTTCTGTTGTCCTGACTTGACAACAGTTTCATGTTCTGTTGTCCCCAGTTTCATGTTCTGTTGTCCTGAGTTTCATGTTCTGCTGTCCTGAGTGTTGAAGAATCAGTTGGACCTTGTGTGTGCTTCATGCTTACCAGTATACGGTGTCCATATTAGGACAGCCTCAGTCTCAGCACAAGCCACAACTCAGACAAAGGTCTCATTACTAAAACAAAGACTGAACACCAGCTGGGAGAGCTAGCACAGTGTTTCTTGACTTATGAAGGTACTAGACTGTTGATACAGTGCCATGTATAATACAATGTGTATGCATTTTTCGATTAAGTTATACTGTATCTCTCTACTCACAAGGGTTCTGCCCATATGACACATGAAATAATATGTGGGTGAACCTTTTGTCAGAAATGGCTTTGACAGACAAAATCATTTATCCTATTATTTGTTTGATATGTTTTTAGGAAAAGACCGCCCTCGATGTGAAAGCCCTTGATGCAATTACATTGAATTAATGAATTTGTGTTAGCAGCTTGTCTATGCGAATGTACGTGTGTAGGAATGTATGAAACTGCATGAATCCCTCTACTATGAAAGAGTACATAAAAAAATATTTCAATAATATGATTTTTTTCACCTGAGGACTAAACCGAGTCGTGTGTTCCTCATCAATATGCAGTGATAGCTTTTTTTCAAACATTTCAGAAGAAAGTATGGGCACATCCTCAATTTGAACTGCATTCACACCAACCTTAACAATGGAAGTAGAGCAGGCTCTTATTTGTCTCGCCTCACATTTTCAATGAAAGTTCATCTAACAATTGCTTATAAAATTTGAATAAGTCTCATAACTCCTTTCGAGGTAAGAAAACAATTCGAATGAGGTTAACATTTTGTGAAACTATCCCCCTCTCCTCTCCTTCATCTGCACTGAGGTAAAATGACTAAAACAAAAGCAAGTTCTTGGTACATAACACCAGCATCCTCTCGATGCTCCTGTGTTTTCAGATCTGTGCAGATGAAGGAGAGAAGGCATTCCCTGTTGTCCTTTGTGTTAGCTGCTTTGGAAAAATGAATTCTTTAAAGGTCAATCTGCAGTTCAAACAACGACACGCCCTGGTCATAGAGAGGCTTTTTATTCTCTATTTTGGTTTGGCCAGGGTGTGACTAGGGGTTCTTTTTTCTGTTTTTGTTTTTCTTTGTTTTTGGCCGGGTATGGTTCTCAATCAGGGACAGCTGTCTGTTGTTGTCTCTGATTGAGAACCATACTTAGGCAGCCTGTTTTCCCACTATGGGTTGTGGGTATTTATTTTCTGTTTAGTGTTTTTGTTGCACCTTACAGAACTGTTCGTTTGTCGGTTTGTTGTTTTTGTTCAGTATTCATCTTTATTAAAATTATTATGAATACGTACCACTCTGCACTTTGGTCCTCTTCTCCTTCTCCCGATGACAATCGTTACAAACTATTATAGTTTACCAAAATGACTGTTTTGATAAACCACTGTTTTGATAAACAAAATTTTCCCACAGTTGTGTCAAGCTGGTTGGATGTCCTTTGGGTGATGGACCATGCTTGATACACAAGGGAAACGGTTAAGCGTGAAAATCTCTGCAGCATTGCGGTTCTTAACACACTCAAACCGGTGCGCCTGGCACCTACTACCATACCCTTTTCAGAAGCACTTCAATCTTTTGTCTTGCCCATTCCCCCTCTGAATGGCATACATACACCATCCATGTCTTAATTGTCTCAAAGCTTAAAAATCCTTCTTTAACCTGTCTCCTCCCCTTCATCTACACTGATTGAGGTGGATTTATCAAGTGAAATCAATAAGGGATAATAGCTTTCACCTGGATTCACCTGGTCAGTCTGTCATGGAAAGAGATGTTTTGTACACTTTAGTGTATATAATTAATTTAAAAGTCCAAAAATGAATGTACAAATCCCAGATTGTCCCACACTGTGCCATCAACACCCGACACAGCATGCCTCCACAATTAATATGAGGGAAAGAGGAGAGATCATAGAGGGTGACAGGACCAAATTGGAGTTAATTTAATTTATGCTGTGGCCTCTGTAGAAATGAGGCAATACATCATGTGGTTGTTTGAAGACTGTGGTTGTTTACTTATAATTGAATTTCAAACCATAGAAGAACAGAATGGTACACAGTATAGCTGATGTTGTCCCTCATTGCTATTAGGTGGTGAGCCTCATCAGGAAATGTGTGTGTGTGTTTGTTTGTTTGTTTGTTTGTTTGTGCGTGTTTGTGTGCCCATGGTGTGTGTGTACAGTGACGCTCCAGTGTAATATTACCACCTTTCAGTCATAGCTGCCCTCACAGAGTAATGGCTTCAAGCTCTCAACTATAGAGACAATAATCATATTTGACTATTATGCAAAGGTTAAAGTTTCCATCACTGTGACGGATTTCTGTCATATAGAGTTCAACATTTTGGGTGGTGTTAATGCGCTGCTGTAGTAACAGTCTCGGTTTGAACATCAACTTAGGTACATTGCAATTGACCTGATGGGACTTCGGTCTAAGTGGGTTTCTGATATTGGCACTGAATAAGGGCAGTGATGGAAGGAGGAGAGCTCTGGACCAATGCCCAAACCGCTTTGGAAAGTGAGCCTTGTTGAAACAGCAGGTAAAAAGATATGGATTTTCAGGTCCCAGACTGCATCAGCTGCAGATGGGAGGCAATTAAATCCAAAGTAGTGCCACTGGATCGGAGTAGTGGGAGTGTTGATGTTGTTGTGGCTTGGACTTTGAGCAAATGCTTGGACTTCCGCTATTTTCTAAAACTAGAAGGGATGAGTTTGACCTCTGGTCTAGAAACCAATCAAACCAAGTCAAGTAGGATCATGTACTATCCGTGTCATCATGTCTTGTGTTATGTGTGTCATCATGTCTTGTGTTATGGGTGTCATCGTGTCTTGTGTTATGGGTGTCATCGTGTCTTGTGTTATGGGTGTCATCGTGTCTTGTGTTATGGGTGTCATCGTGTCTTGTGTTATGGGTGTCATCGTGTCTTGTGTTATGGGTGTCATCGTGTCTTGTGTTATGGGTGTCATCGTGTCTTGTGTTATGGGTGTCATCGTGTCTTGTGTTATGGGTGTCATCGTGTCTTGTGTTATGGGTGTCATCGTGTCTTGTGTTATGGGTGTCATCGTGTCTTGTGTTATGGGTGTCATCGTGTCTTGTGTTATGGGTGTCTTGTGTTATGGGTGTCATCAAATAATCTGAGACGCAAAAACCAGCACACAGGAAGAATTGTTCCTCATAACCCTCATGCCCTATGTTTTCCGATGGACATACGTTTTGTTATGGATGTTGAGAGAGATTAGAAAGGAATGGAAGACACTAATAGAAGACTATTATGACTGTGCTTGCCCCTCTTACAGGAAACAAAGTTATGTACTGGGTATAATTCATCGAATCCACTATTGTTTTCCCACAGGTCAACGGGACAGAAATTGAATATGAGTTTGAAGAAATCACACTAGAGCGGGTGAGTTGATGCACACAGTCTGAAAGGACTCTATTTAAAAGAACCCAGCGAGGATTGCAGTCATTGAAATTGAATGAGGGATGCTCATCTCAGTCATTGAAATTGAATGAGGGATGCTCATCTCAGTCATTGAAATTGAATGAGGGATGCTCATCTCAGTCATTGAAATTGAATGAGGGATGCTCATCTCAGTCATTGAAATTGAATGAGGGATGCTCATCTCAGTCATTGAAATTGAACGAGGGATGCTCATCTCAGTCATTGAAATTGAATGAGGGATGCTCATCTCAGTCATTGAAATTGAATGAGGGATGCTCATCTCAGTCATTGAAATTGAATGAGGGATGCTCATCTCAGTCATTGAAATTGAATGAGGATGCTCATCTCAGTCATTGAAATTGAATGAGGGATGCTCATCTCAGTCATTGAAATTGAATGAGGGATGCTCATCTCAGTCATTGAAATTGAACGAGGTATGCTCATCACAGTCATTGAAATTGAACGAGGTATGCTCATCACAGTCATTGAAATTGAACGAGGTATGCTCATCACAGTCATTGAAATTGAACGAGGTATGCTCATCACAGTCATTGAAATTGAACAAGGTATGCTCATCACAGTCATTGAAATTGAATGAGGTATGCTCATCACCATCATTGAAATTGAACAAGGTATGCTCATCACAGTCATTTAAATTTAACAAGGTATGCTCATCACAGTCATTGAAATTGAACGAGGTATGCTCATCACAGTCATTTAAATTTAACAAGGTATGCTCATCACAGTCATTGAAATTGAACAAGGTATGCTCATCACAGTCATTTAAATTTAACGAGGTATGCTCATCACAGTCATTGAAATTGAACAAGGTATGCTCATCACAGTCATTTAAATTTAACAAGGTATGCTCATCACAGTCATTGAAATTGAACGAGGTATGCTCATCACAGTCATTGAAATTGAATGAGGTATGCTCATCACAGTCATTGAAATTGAACAAGGTATGCTCATCACAGTAATTTCCCAGAAAGGGCATCATAATCTAGCGTAGTCGTTAAATGCGACAGGCAGGATACGTTAACAGGCCAAGTTAAGAGGCAGCTGCTGCATATTGTACTGTAGGTAAACTGTAGGTGAGTGTGTTTAAAGTCACTGTTAGTCACCAAACTACCTCTGCCACATATGTTTCAAAACGTCTTGACCCCACAGATAAACAAACAACAAAAAGAAGCTAACTGACACAATTTTGAAGCTGTTGGAGAAGCTAGATGAATTCAAAAACTGCCAAAGACACAGTAACCCCAGGCTCAAGAAAGGGTTTCCAGCTTTATGCACCAATTTAAAATTAAAATGGGAATGCCGTCATAATTTGTTATTCCGCTATTCTGTTAAAACAGGAACCTGTTTTACTTTACACTGAAGCAAATTGATCTCAGCCAGACAAGCTCAATAACACAAACATCAAAGTCCTGTGGGTGTTTTGAGCAGGCCAGCCCTTAATTGGGACAAAGCATTTGCATGAGAACAGCCAGGGAGAGCATCCTCAAGGCTCAATGGTGATAAGAGGATTAGCTTGGCTGTCAAAGACATTTTGACTACTGGAAAAGAATCCTCATGACCCTAAACAATGCATTACAATAGGGAAAGGTCAGATCAGTCAAAGAATCCTCATGACCCTACACAATGCATTACAATAGGGAAAGGTCAGATCAGTCAAAGAATCCTCATGACCCTACACAATGCATTACAATAGGGAAAGGTCAGATCAGTCAAAGAATCCTCATGACCCTACACAATGCATTACAATAAAGGTCAGATCAGTCAAAGAATCCTCATGATCCTAATTACAATAGGGAAAGGTCAGATCAAAGAATCCTCAGTCAAAGAATCCTCATGACCCTACACAATGCATTACAATAGGGAAAGGTCAGATCAGTCAAAGAATCCTCATGACCCTACACAATGCATTTCAATAGGGAAAGGTCAGCTCAGTCAAAGAATCCTCATGACCCTACACAATGCATTACAATAGGGAAAGGTCAGATCATTCAAAGGAAGGGAAAAGTCATCCAAAAGCGGAGCCGTGAGCCTTTGGTGCAAACTGCACAGCTCACCCTCAGGGGCAAAAGCAGACATAAACAGTGGCTTTGGGGCTAATGCTAATGCTATATCTGTGCTATTCAGGCTTCACGCCACAGGACCGTGTATCTATGCTCTCCACTTCCATTGCCCTAGCTAGCCAATGGGCTGTGATTATGAGTGCACTTGAGTGAGCTAGCTATCATCACTTCCATCTCATCTCAGCCTGATTGAGTTCTGTTTGTATTTATGGAGAGGGAAGCTTCCCCTGAGGGAGATCAGTGGCCATTGTATTCACCATGCCCGCAGCTCAGCCTGCAGGGTCAGTGGATATTTAGTCAAGAGATGCCCCTACTCCCATCAGTTAGCAATTTAATCAAAGCGTCCACATTCATTTTGTAAGTGTCGAGGGGGATTTGGCTCATAAAACCGATGGAGCTGGGTTGTTGGCATTCAAGAATTATGCATTTTCTGCGTCAGCCTCTGTATTGTGTATATACTTGTTATGAAGTCATACAAATCGAAAAGAAAAATGAATCCTGTGAACCCGAAAATTAAGTCAAAAAATGTTTGTCAATTTACTTTTTTCAAACTAAAAATGAAATATTGACTTGTGTTTTATGTTTATTTCACTTTCAAATGGTTTATTTAGGAATTATTATTTTTTGCTATAAAAGTATGTTTTTGGACATATTTCTAGTACTAGAAATTGTTTGTTCGTATTAGTTTTCAGTAAGTTGGGGGCGTGCATAATGCAAATTAGACAGAATGTGGAATTCTGGGAAAACATGCACCTACAAGAGAATTGCTAAATTGTCAAATGATTTTAAAGGTAGAGTCAGTGATGCACAATGTAAACAGCAGTGTCAGGCTGACTTCCTGATACACAAGCATGAGGCTAAACTTCTCTGCTGTTGCTGTTCACGTGGCAGCAGATTGAAGAATACCAGCAAAACAGAAATTGTATTTTTATGTTGTACGTAATTTAGGCTAGGATACAGTTTAACATTATAAAGGAATAGAAGTGTAAAAGTACTGGTAGATGTTTTATTAATTGTTCTTCATGCTCTATAGGGGAACTCAGGGTTGGGTTTTAGCATCGCTGGAGGAACAGATAACCCCCATATCGGTGATGACCCAGGGATCTTCATCACCAAGATTATCCCTGGTGGCGCGGCAGCAGAGGATAGTCGGTTAAGGTGAGTGCTATGGATTGAGCCCTTTACAAATGAACACTCAAGACATTGAGATAGCAATTATACAAGAGCATTTTGCTGTCAGAATGAATTTGAACTTTTATTTTTATTTAACCTTTATTTAACTACGCAAGTCAGTTAAGAACAAATTCTTATTTTACAATGACGGCCTACCCCGGACGATGCTGGGCCAATTGTGCGCCACCCTTTGGGACCCCCGATCACGGCCAGTTGTGACACAGCCCGGGAACGAACCAGGGTCTGTAGTGACACTTCTAGCACCTAGATCCAGTGCCTTAGACCGCTTCGTGACTCGGGAGCCTTTGGGTGGCTCGTGGACTCTCACCCATCATTTGATCTAAGTGCCTTCAGAAAGTATTCATACCCCTTGATATATTCCACATTTTGTTGTGTTACAGCCTGAATTCAAAATTGATTAAATCTTTTTTTTTACCTCATAATAACAAAGTGAAAACATGTTTTTAGAAATGTTTGCAAATTTGATTAAAATTAAATACAGAAATATCTCATTTACATAAGTATTCACACCCCTGAGTCAATGCATGTTAGAATCAGCCTTGGCAGCGATTACAGCTGTGAGTCTTCCTGGGTAAGTCTCTAACAGTTTTGACCATTATTATTTTCAAAATGTTCAAGCTCTTTCAAATTGATTGTTGGACATTGCTAGACAACCATTTTCAAGTCTTGCCATAGATTTTCAAGCAGATTAAATTCAAAACTGTAACTCGGCCATTCAGGAACGTTCACTGCCTTCTTGGTAAGCAACACCAGTGTAGATTTGACCTTGTGTTTTAGGTTATTGTCCTGCTGAATGGTGAATTCATCTCCCAGTGTCTGGTGGAAAGTAGACTGAACCAGGTTTTCATCTAGGATGTTGACTGTTCTTTGGTTTACTTTTTTATCTTAAAAAACTCCCCAGTCCTTAATGATTACAAGCATACTCATAACATGATACAGTCACCACTATGCTTGACATTATGGAGTGTTAGTCAGTAATGTGTTGTATTGGATTTTCCCCAAACGTTACACATTGCATTCAGGACAAAAAGTTAATTGCTTTGCCACATTTTTTTGCAGTATTGCTTTAGTGCTTTGTTGCAGACAGGATACATGTTTTTGAATTCTGTACAGGGTCCTTTTTTTCCACTCTCACTCTGCCAGGTTAATATTGTGGAGTAACTACAATGTTGTTGTATCACAGCATTAAACTCTGTAACTTTTGAAGTCACCATTCGCCTCATGGTGAAATCCCTGAGCGGTTTCCTTCCTCTCCGGCAACTGAGTTGGGTAGGACACCTGTATATTTGTAGTGACTGGGTATATTGATACACCATTAAAAGTGTAATTAATATCTTCATCATGCTCAAAGGGATATTCAATGTCTGCTTTTTTTACCCATCTACCAATACTAACTTTTCTTTGCGAGGCATTGGAAAACCTCCCTGGTCTTTGTTGTTGAATCTGTGTTTAAAGTTCGCTGTTCAACTGCGGGAACTTACAGATAATTGTATCAAAAATCATGTTATTTACTCCTGAACTTATTTAAGCTTGCCATAACAAAGGAGTTGAATACTCAAATTGAATTAATTTGTAAACATTTTGAAAAACATTATTCCACTTTGACCTTATGAGGTATTGTGTGTAGGCCAGTGGCAAAATGTCTCAATTTAATCAATTTTAAATTCCGGCTGTAACACAAAAAATGGTGTAACATGTCAAGGGGTGGGAATACTTTCTGAAGGCACTGTATACAGTTGAAGTCGGAAGTTTACATACACTTAGGTTGGAGTCATTTAAACTCGTTTTTCAACCACTCCACACATTTCTTGTTAACACACTATAGTTTTGGCAAGTCGGTTAGGACATCTACTTTGTGCATGACACAAGTAATTTTTCCAACAACTGTTTACAGACAGATTATTTCACTTATAATTCACTGTATCACAATTCCAGTGGGTCAGAAGTTTACATACACTAAGTTGACTGTGCCTTTAAACAACAGAAAAATTCCAGAAAATGATGTCATGGCTTTAGAAGCTTCTGATAGGCTAATTGACAGTCAATTGTAGGTGTACCTGTGGATGTATTTCAATGCCACCCTTCAAACTCAGTGCCTCTTTGCTTGACATCACTGGAAATCAAAAGAAATCAGCCATGACCTCAAAAAAAAATCGTAGTCCTCCACAAGTCTGGTTCATCCTTGGGAGAAATTTCCAAATGCCTGAAGATACCACGTTCATCTGTACAAACAATAGTACGCAAGTATAAACACCATGGGACCACGCAGCCGTCATACCGCTCAGGAAGGAGACACGTTCTGTCTCCTAGAGATGAACATACGTGGTGCGAAAAGTGCAAACCAATCCCAGAACAACAGCAAAGGACCCTGTGAAGACGCTGGAGGAAACAGATACAAAAGTATCTGTATCCACAGTAAAACGAGTCCTATATTGACATAATCTGAAAGGCCGCTCAGCAAGGAAGGAGCCACGGCTCCAAAACTGCCATAAAAAGCCAGACTACAACTGCAGATGGGGACAAAGATCGTACATTTTGGAGAAATGTCCTCTGGTTTGATGAAACAAAAATAGAACTGTTTGGCCATAACGACCATCTCAACCGTGAAGCACAGGGGTGGAAGCATCATGTTGTGGGGGTGCTTTGCTGCAGGAGGGACTGGTGCACTTCACAAAATACATGGAGTCATGAGGAAGGGAAAATGATGTGGATATATTGTTAGCAACATCTCAAAACATCTGTCAGGAAGTTGAAGCTTGGTCACAAATGGGTCTTCCAAATGGACAATGACCCCAAGCACACTTCCAAAGTTGTGGCAAATTGGCTTAAGGACAACAAAGTCAAGGTATTAGAGTGGCCATCACAAAGCCATGACCTTAATCCTATAAAAAACATGTGGGCAGAACTGAAATGGGTTTGCGAGCAAGGAGGCCTACAAACCTGACTCAGTTACACCAGCTCTGTCAGGAGGAATGGGCCAAAATCCACCCAACGTATTGTGGGAAGCTTGTGGAAGGCTACCCGAAATGTTTGACCCAAGTTAAACAATTTAAAGGCAATGCTACCAAATACTAATTGAGTGTATGTAAACGTTTGACCCACTGGGAATGTGATGAAAGAAATAAAAGCTGAAATAAATTATGCTCTCTACTATTATTCTGACATTTTACATTCTTAAAGTAAAGTGGTGATCCTAACTGACTGAAAACAGGGAATTTTTACGAGGATTAAATGTCAGGAATTGTGAAAATCTGAGTTTAAACGTATTTGGCTAAGGTGTATGTAAACATCCGACTTCAACTGTATACCCACAGTAAAACATGTAAACTTCTGACCCACTGGGAATTTTCACTAGGATTAAATGTCAGGAATTGTGAAATACGGAGTTTAAATGTGTTTGGCTAAGGTGTATGTAAACTTCTGACTTCAACTGTAATGCTATGTTTTGAAGGCTCTATCATGTAATGGATAGGCTGAAAGGGTTTGTTTTCAGATTTTCCCCCAAATGTTATCTTACTTTGAGAGCTGTTCTTTGACCATTTGTTCCATAAATCTACCATTCACATTGTCTCTGTTCGTCATGGTAGTCATTTGGGTTAACGTTACCGCTTCATTGGATTGCATTTATTCCCGAAACTATCCCTAAACACCCCAATATAAATCTCACATGTGGTACTATGGCAGACTATATGCTATAACAGTATTACTCCTTGTAGAAGTCATTTGAGCCAAACGAAAGTCTTCTTTAAGAGGTGGTGGGTAAATAATCAGTTCTAGATTCGGTGTGAGTCAAGAGAGAAATGTCACTTAGAGAAGCAATTACATGCTCTCTCTGTTTTACCCTTGCCTGACTTTGGGGAGCTCTGCTCAGCTTTGGATAAATCACACTAGCGTGTCCAATGAATGTTTTGTTTTCTAAGATGTGCACAGAGACTAATGCATTAGTGGGAAAGGCCTACCGTCTCAAAGACACAATGGGTTTTGACACTGTTTAAGTATTATAGTCAGGCACACTTCTCCTCTTGTGGTAATTTATTCACTGCACAGTCCGGGGAATGTAGCATAACATTACTTATTCTAAGCACATTGTTGCTCTTACGTTGTAGCTGAATGTAAATAGGAAATACTCAAAAGCTTTTCTCTGGGAGCACTCTACAAAACTTAAGACTTTTGGGATGCTTAGAGCACCACTTCGTTCGCAAGATAACAGAAACTAAAAGGGAAGTTCAGGATTTTACAACTTGATGTTCGATGATTCCGCAACCTGAAAGTAGTCTATGGGCCAAGAGAAACTTTCATCCATGCTTCCGTTTTCTTTAACCAGCCGCTACAAACTCCAGTTAACTTTAGCAACCTCTAGCTGACAATCAATGGATGTGGTAGGGGCAATCGTGCAATCTTTTTTTTGTGTGTGTGTGGGGGGGACCCAATTACTGGACATTTTAATAAATGGATCACTAGTCACTTTAAATGCCACTTTAAATAATGCCACTTTAATAATGCTTATATATCTTATATTACTCATATCACATGTATATACTGTATTGAGACCCAATTACTGGACATTTTAATAAATGGATCACTAGTCACTTTAAATGCCACTTTAAATAATGCCACTTTAATAATGTTTATATTTCTTACATTACTCATATCACATGTATATACTGTATTTTATACCATTTACTGCACCTTGCCTATGCCCCTCGGCCATCGCCCATCCATATACTTACATGTACATATTCTCATTCACCCCTTTAGATTTGTGTGTATTAGTTAGTTGTTGGGAATTGTTAGATTACTTGTTAGATATTACTGCACTGTTGGAACTAGAAGCACAAGCATTTCGCTACACTCAAATTAACATCTGCTAACCATGTGTATGTGACCAATAAATTTGATTTGATGTAAGGGATTACAAAAAAACAGTAAATGCAATCCGTTACCAGCAAAAATATTGTAATCAAATTACAGATACTTTTGAAAAACGAGATGATTACTTCGAGGATTACTTTGAAATTCAGAAAGGATGTTTGCGATAAAAAATATTTGACACTTCTCTGTTTTCTCAATGACATTCAAAGCAGCATTGAAAAAAGGCGCAAGTTTAAGTTTGTTACACCTGAGTGAGTCTGACCACAAGTCAGAGAGCACTATAATGACACACCAAATGTGTTTGATGGATCGCAGGAAAGGAGCAGGAATAGGCTTTTGTAGGCTACAGTCCAAGCTATGTCTTCCAATGGTGTGACTACTGTCGGCATCCAAAGATTATCCAACTTGAATAAACGCTTGTAGGTAAGGATGACAGCAGTGGTGTAGTCTATGGCGATACGGATATCACTTATTATTTATATCTATGTAGCGCATTGATGTAATCACACTGCTGTTCTCTCATTTAACTATTTGCGCCTCACGGATTGTGGTTGTTGTGGATGGCTGTTCACAAATCTAAATATCTATTTGAAACCAATAATGGTTGAATTCAAGAAGTTGAATCTACCTATCAGTCATTGTTTTTCTAACCAGTGGACAGGCAGTGAAAAATGCGCTCTTGCGACAGCTGCATAGTGCAAATCCCAGCCTATGGAATAAAAGTGTGGCTTTTATTGCTCAATCTACTTCATGGTGATAAAAAAATTCATAGGTTTAATGGACACATACTCAAACTTGCACACTTTTGATAGACTTAAAGGGGCAATCTGTAGTTTGCTAGATCAATTTTTGGACTTATAAATTATATATACACTACCGTTCAAATTTTGGGGTCACTTAGAAATGTCCTTCTTTTTGAAAGAAAATTGTAAAAAATTGTCCATTAAAATAACATCAAATTGATCAGAAATAAAGTGTAGACATTGTTAATGTTGTAAATGACTATTGTAGCTGGAAACAGCAGATTTTTTTATGGAATATCTACATAGGCGTACAGAGGCCCATTATCAGAAACCATCACTCCTGTGTTCCAATGGCACATTGTGTTAGCTAATCCAAGTGTATCATTTTAAAAGGCTAATTGATCATTAGAAAACCCCTATTTAATTATGTTAGCACAGCTGAAAACTGTTGGTCTGATTAAAGAAGCAATAAAACTGGCCTTCTTTAGACTAGTTGAGTATCTGGAACATCAGCATTTGTGGGTTCGATTATAGGCTCATAATGGCCAGAAATAAAAAACTTTCTTCTGAAACTCGTCAGTCTATTCTTCTTCTGAGAAATGAAAGCTATTCCATGCGAGAAATTGCCAAGAAACTGAAGATCTCGTACAACGCGGTGTACTACTCCCTTCACAGAACAGGGCAAACTGGCTCTAACCAGAATAGAAAGAGGAGTGGAAGGCCCCGGTGCACAACTGAGCAAGAGCACAAGTACATTAGAGTGTCTAGTTTGAGAAACAAACACCTCACAACTCCTCAACTGACAGCTTCATTAAATAGTACCCACAAAACACCAGTCTCAACGTCAACAGTGAAGAGAATCCAGGATTCTGACCTTCTAGGTAGAGTTCGTCTGTCCAGTGTCTGTGTTATTTTGCCCATGTTAAATCTTTTCTTTTTATTCGCCAGTCTGAGATATGGCGTTTTCTTTACAACTCTGTTTTCTTTACAACTCCTCTATTGGAGGGATACGACACAATTCTTCCACGATAAATTCCATAATTTGGTGTTTTGTTGATGGTCGTGGAAATCGCTGTCTCAGGCGCCGCTCCAGAATCTCCCATAAGTGTTCAATTGGGTTGAGATCTAGTGACTGAGATGGTCATGGCATATGGTTTACATCGTTTTCATGCTCATCAAACCATTCAGTGACCACTCGTGCCCTGTGGAAGAGGGCATCCTGGATGAGCCCACTCCCATCAGGATAGAAATGATTCACCATAGGTTGGAGGTGATCCCTCAGAATGACATTTATTGAATGACAACCCTCAGAATGACATTTATTGTGCATTTATTGGTGTTCACCTTGTCTTCTAAGGGGTTGAGTGGAACTTGACCATACCAGGAAAATGCACCCCACACCATAACAGAGCTGCCAGAACTCTCATTTACTTAAGTGCTTCCTTTATTTTGTCAGTTACCTGTAGTTTTAGTAAGCAGTAGGAAAGACATGTTTTGGACACGGACAAATTATATTTTTAGTTCAGAATGAAATACCTTTTTATGAAGCATATGGTGCAAACATTTTGCTTTGCTGGGGTGTGTGCTAATAAATACACCCCAACTGTTCAGTAGTTGAACAGCTGTATAATAATCAGACATTCAACTTTGGGCATTGTACTGGAAATGCATATAGTGTACTTTCTGCAAACTAACAAAACTCACTGCTGTCCAAGGCTTCATGCTGAGGATAAAAACACAGCTATTATACATGTGTAAATAGGCAGAATCTCTCGCTCTGCTTGAGTGTGTGTGTGTGTGTGTGTGTGTGTGTGTGTGTGTGTGTGTGTGTGTGTGTGTGTGTGTGTGTGTGTGTGTGTGTGTGTGTGTGTGTGTGTGTGTGTGTGTGTGTGTGTGTGTGTGTGTGTGTGTGTGTGTGCATAGGATCCCAGCTGGTCCCTTACAATGCGCCTCAGGAGAGTTCTGGCCTTAAACGCGGGGACATGGATATTTGTGGCCTCTCTTCACTGGGTCAAAGGCTAACACTGCAGCAGGGGCCCTCTGCCACACACGCTCACACACAAATACTGTTTCCCAGGTTTGCTCTCATGTTCCCATCCTCTTCCTTCCTTGCAGAGTGAATGACTGCATCCTGCGGGTGAATGATGCCGACGTGTCTGAGGTGTCCCACAGTAAGGCAGTGGAGGCCCTGAAGGTGGCTGGCTCTATTGTCAGGCTGTACGTTCGCCGGAGGAGACCCATGCTGGAAACTGTCATTGAAATCAAACTCATCAAAGGACCAAAAGGTTACTAAACTCCCTTTCCTTTGTTTGTCTATCTATAACCATGCACATCCAATATTCTTTGTTTTGTTCAGTATTTTATCATTGGGGGATTTGTACTCACTTCTGTTGGCAGGAATTGAGACAAACCCACTGAAATCAATTTAACATGCTACACTGGCCGCAGAAGCGGCACATCAGTGAAGCAGCAAAAACACAAGGTTCTCTTTGCTGAACCATCTTCTTACGCTTCAAATCTACTTTCTAGCGCTACAGTTGTCTGTAAAGCATACCTTGCTGATACAAGTGGCGTGTGCTTGTGATCTGGAGGCAGCAGGCTAGACCACTAAACCACCCTGGGCCACAACACATCCTTTTTCAACCTCCACCCTATTTCTCATCAGGGCTGGGCTTCAGCATCGCAGGAGGGGTGGGCAATCAGCACATCCCGGGGGACAACAGCATCTTTGTCACTAAGATCATAGATGGAGGTGCAGCACAGAAGGACCAGCGCTTGCAAGTTGGAGACCGGCTGCTTATGGTAAGTTACTGCAGCTTCACTATACCTGCACTGCCCTGTCCTCATACCGCATAGGTGGACCACTAACATACTGTACTGTGAAAGCGTTGTACTGCATAACAACCTTCATAACACATGTATTCAACATCATTCATGAGGGTTTTCAAAATAAAATAGTGATTTATTTATTTATATTTTAGCCATTTAGCAGACGCTCCTATCCAAAGCAACTAGGATTAAGTGCCTTGCTCAGGGACACATTGACAGATTTTTCACCGAATTGGGCCGGGGATTCGAAGCAGAGATTTTGGTTACTGGCCCAACACTCCTAACCGCTAGGCTACCTGCCAACATTGTACAACGGAGGAGTCAATAGTGTTTCAGAAGGTTGTATACAATAAAATATACATTTATGTTGTATAATAGATATATATATATTTGTAAAGTTATTTAATGAGACTTTTATTTTAAAAATCCTTATGAAGGTTGTTATACAGTATAATTCTTCCACAGCAATACACAAAGGTATTATGTTGTTGCAACACACCCTTTTTCAGAAGAGTGAGTTTCTTAACTGCAGGTTAATTCAACTAGCTACCTTCCTGCTGCCTCCAGCTCCGGGGGGCCACAGCCATCGTAATCTGCATTTGGCAGCACCAAGTAGCATGATGTCGGTCTGGCATGTGAGGAATAGAACACAAGGTTTAACCGTCTTACGCAATGCCTGTGATTTTCTCCATGCTCTCTCCACCCCAACAGGTGAACAACTACACTCTGGAAGAGGTCTCCCACGAGGAGGCTGTAGCCATACTGAAGAACACTTCTGACGTTGTGTACCTGAAGGTGGGCAAGCCCACCAGTGTTTACTTATCAGATCCCTATGGGCCACCTGATATCACACACTGTGAGTTTCACCTCTTTCTCACCGCTCTACCCACCCGTGCTCCAGCGTGAAATTTCCACCAGCAACAGATCTAGGATCAATTTCCCCTTCCCCCATCCTGACCTTAAGTGGGGGGCAGTGCAAAACTAACCCAAGATCACCGCCTAGTGGCAACTTTACCCTAGTCCCCCACCTGTAGAGAGACCATT
The DNA here is from genome assembly GCF_036934945.1 of Oncorhynchus masou masou. Lineage (NCBI taxonomy): Eukaryota > Metazoa > Chordata > Actinopteri > Salmoniformes > Salmonidae > Oncorhynchus > Oncorhynchus masou. The sequence continues at coordinate 82,016,475 of NC_088223.1, read as the reverse complement.
TTAGTTTGGAGTCCAAATAGTGTACAAGAGACCAACACTTAAATGACAGATTAAACCTGTATGAGTAACCTCTACTGTTCTAGATCAGGGCAGTAATCTTTCACTTTGCAAATTAATGTTTCGATTCACTCTGATGCAGCATGTTTGTTCAACTCTTTAGTATCATCCCTGAGTTTAGATAGAGCCTCAATTTGAATGAGATGTGTGTAGTGATTGTTTTTGAGTGCATTGTGCATAGTGTCATGTACATTTGAATGCCAAATCATTGGATTTAGTCATATTTCTATTGTGTTTTTAGATAATCTATTATGCCAATGTTCCAACATTGTGTGAGCCTCTAAATGTGTGAGCCTCTAAATTATATATATTTGATTAAGTGATTGGTTGATTGATACGTGTAGTCAATAACTGAATGCTGAAGTCTGACGAGCAATGTACACAACTGTTTTCTTTCCAGCATTCTCTCCAGCAATGGAAAATCATATCTCTTCCGGGGGCAACAACGGCACTCTGGAGTACAAGTGCAGTCTTCCCCCCATGCCCATCTCTCCTGGAAGGTACTCCCCCCTCCAAAAACACTTACTCGGGGAAGAGGACATTAACAGGTTGGATGGTTTTTCCTTCTTACGGTAATTACATCCCTTCCTACCAGACGGCAGTAGTATTACAGGTAGAGCCTCTGTCACTCCACCCCATGTTCTATGGAAACTCAAAAGCAATCTTAAATGACGTTACAAGTTGTGTTGGCATTGATTGCTTTGGGGATGTGTCCTCCTGCCCCAACCTCCCTTCCCACCTCCTTAGTCCCTGCTGTTTTCATCCTGTGCTCTGTGTTTTGCACTTGTGAGTCCTGTTGTTCAACTGTGTTGTCTTGTTGCACTGTTTTTAATCTGGCGCTACTTTGTAGAGACACATGTGAAGATATGCTGAAGGGTGGCATGGTCAGTGTGTGCACCTTTTCCACCTTGCTGTAGGTTTTTAAGCTTGCTCTTTGAATCTAATAATATAATGTATGTGAAAATGTGCCAGACTATTATGGATCTGAATAATTGATTCAATTTAACGGTCCAATGGAAGTGTTTTTATCTTAATATCAAATCATTTCTGGGTAACAGTTAATAGATTTTCCACTAAAGTTTCTACTAAAGGAGAGAAGTGGAGTGTTATGCTGGAGTAATATAGTGATGAGGCTTGTGGTGATGTTGTATTCTCCTGCCGGTCACTGTATGGATCATAATTTTGTCCCTGGCGCATGGCAGACATGTTACTCCAAGCGACATCCAGGCTGTGTGTTGATTGGCTCAATGCCCAGGCAAATTCAGAGCAACACAAAATGACTTAGCAGTCCTTATGGAGAAAATATGTTTCAAACCTCATCAACCTCAACATCAGCGTTCTAGAACAGAAAGACAGTCTTGATCACTACAAGACAAACTAAGACAACTGCAAGTTAATTTAGTAACTTCCTACTGTACCACATCAATCGAATTTGTCTTCTTGATATGTTTGATAAATTAAACAGAATGCATAAATACTATAGTGCCATAACATTTCAATATATGTTTTAATCTGCACAGTTTTGCATCTGTAAAATAAAAAAATATTGTAGTGTTTTAGTTCAAAGATTCATACAGTTGAGAATTGAATAGATGGTTTGAGATAGAAAGCACACTGGACTTTAATTCAGAGGGTGGCCCCACTAGTTAACAGGGTTGGGGTCAATTTGAATTGAAGTCAGTCAATTCAGGAAGTGATTCAAATTTTTTATTTGTTCAATTATCGAATAGGAATTGCAGTTTACTTCCTGAATTGACTAACTTCAATTCAAATTACCCCAACCCTGCTAGCTTATAGAGAACCAAACCTGCTAGCTTATAGAGAACCAAACCTGCCATAAATAAATGCAGATGTAAATAGATAAATACATGAATAAATAAATACATTCACACATAAATAGATAAATACATGAATAAATAAATACATTCACACATAAATAGATAAATAATTATTAGCCCTTATTAATTTTATTCATTTATATTGACTTCATTTATTTATTTTTGTATTTCTTGCTCCAATATGATAATGAGGGGGTGTAAAAGAAAACGTATGTGGGTGGTATCCAACACACCATTGGTTGATCAAAGTCAAGACGTGTTGCTCTATTGCATTATTGAAGAATGAAAATGAAGTCACTCTTCATACTGTCCTGATGGGAAAAGTAAGCTCATTCTTAATGTTTCTACAAGAGGCAGCTAGCTGGGAGCTGGGATCTGATTGGGTTTCATCAAAAAAGCTCAGAGAAGTGAGCGAGAGAGTGCAGGAGGAGAGGAGAGATATCTGGGTCTTTGCTGTACTGCAGCATGCTCAGAGCTGTGGCCAAGTAGAGGCATCACGAGTCTGGGCCATGCGACATAGTATAGGGGTAGTAGGGGGAGGGGGAGAGGGGTGGGGGTATAGTACTGGGAGAGATAGAAAGTGGGCCACTGAGCAGGCAGGCTTACATCCAACCACACTGATTTAATCTGCAGGAGAAAAGCATGGCTAATGCTGCCCTACAACCAACGGAGCATCTCACACACACACACACACACAGAAACACATACAGACACACACACACAAACAGTCTTAAAGTAATGCACATGCAAGTGTTTTAGAAAACCTCTTAAAATATACAAAATAAATAGCACAGAAATGCACACATAATGGACACAAATCGTTACTAATTTGATCAATCACTCACTCGTTACATTAGTTAAATGTAAGGTGCTACATTATTGATCCATATCAACCAGGAACCTGTAGCAATTAGGACTTTGGCATTTTATAAATGCATTAAGTGGTGGTTCCTCTTATAGTCTCTTTTGTAAGGAATTTATTTCTGTTTTTCAAGTCCAGCAATTCACCCTGACCAAACACTTTGTGTCATCCTCTGTAGCATGCGTCCAACTGTTTGTTTTGTCAAACACAAAAACACGTGCATGATTTTTGTTCTTCATTTAGTTTTTATGCTAAATGCCAACAAACTATATTGTAAATATAAAGCTATTGGTGTTCGTAATTCTAATTCATAAAACCAAGTAAAATCTAATTCTGTTTGCAGTTTCTTTCGGTCTTCTTGGCGTTGCCTCTCTGATTCGGACTATTATTGCTCCTCCTTTATTGGTCTTATCTCTTCCCCAATCAGAAATGCCTCGATAGATGACGGGGAGGCTCACAGGTTTGAGTCGCAGCACTTCCAGTTGAGGTGAGACTTTTCAAAACGGCCGCTGACTTGGCCCTCATGTTTGCTCTCTCATTCCATCTGTGACACATCTCTTTCCTAATTTTGTCTTTAAATACAACACAGCCTATACAGAGTGGCAACAATTTCATGTGCAAAAGTAATGTGCAAATCACCAAAATTACCATAAACCTCATTGTAATCTGGCAGTGTGATTTAACAACTTGCATTATAAAGAGGTGGCTATTTATGTATATGTATTTATTTTTATTTATTTAACCATGAAAATCCCATTGAGACACAGGGTTATTTTTGGCAAAGGAGACGTGGCCAAGTACGTGGCAGCAATCAATACAACACCATCGTTTTACACATATATGCAGGCTACAAAGGTAGAGAGAGTTTACCCAGATTGGCTTTGTAAATGAACACGTACTAATATCTGCGCACATAAAGCAAGGTCCAACCCACCATATGGTTCAAGGTGCAATTTTGGGTGACTTTGCATTTGTAACAATGTGTAAGGAAGCATGATAAACAGAGTCCTGTCTCTTTAACACAAAAGAGGCTGCATGCATATACAATACGTTTCATTTTACTATGCTCAAGTTAAATATACTGTATGTATATATATATATATAGAGAGAGAGAGAGAGAGAGAGAGAGAGAGAGAGAGAGAGAGAGAGAGAGAGAGAGAGAGAGAGAGAGAGAGAGAGAGAGAGAGAGAGAGAGAGAGAGAGAGAGAGAGAGAGAGAGAGAGAGAGAGAGAGAGAGAGAGAGAGAGAGAGAGAGAAACCCTGGCATGATTACTGTAATCATATATATAGTGTATTTTTTAGAAATGTGCTGTCTGAGTAGCATCCGCCCATATTCATGTCAGTGTTTCTGTTCAAAGTATCCTTTTTCCCCCCTGAAAAGGCTTTAGTAACGTACTATGAATACCCATTGATAACATGAATGATAAAAATAAATAAATGAAGCTTAAAGTTTTTCATTTTGGACATTAATGACTAAAGTTTTTTTTCCCGATATGTGGCTGGCTAACGCACCATACACGTGGTAGTAGGCTTTCCTTTTTTGGTACAATCATGGTTCAAAGCACTTCGGTTCATGCAAAAAAACAAGTTAACATTTTTTTGATTAGTCTCAAAGATAAAGTGGATGGAAAACTCACGAGAGTGCAAATGCTAAAGCTATCTTGGAGTGTCAGACCTAGATAAGTGGAAGACTGCAGGAGGGCTCTTTGTGCGACAGCATGGGGGTTGAAAGAATGATTTTACCCCAGAAAGTGTCATTCAAATTCTGTAGAATAAAACATGTAACTATAGGCGCTTTTACATCTGAATTGCTTGCTGTTTGGGGTTTTAGGCTGAGTTTCTGTATAGCACTTTGTGACATCGGCTGATGTAAAACGGGCTTTATAAATACATGTGATTGATTGATAGGCGTTTTGCATTTAAAACAACAAAAACCTGAGTGCATATATACATGCTTTATAAACCAACTAAAGGTTGGCTTCTTCCTTTCCTATTTCACTCCCGCAACCTATGTGTTATTTCTCTCTCTCTCTCTCCCTCTCGCTGTCTCTCTCTCTGTCTCTCTCTCTCTCTCTGTACTAACCACTTTCTCTGCTCTTCTCTCGTACCCCCCCAGGCCTCCTGAGCCAGTTTACAGCACTGTGAACAAAGCACCTTCTCCCCACCACTATTCCCCCGTGGAGTGTGACAAAAGCCTCCTCCACTCCATACCCTTCCCTCACTATCACTTAGGCCTGCTCCCTGACTTCGAGATCACCAGGTATTCTACCCACTACCCGCTGCGTGGCCTAGCTTTGCATGGTATTGCATGGAGTGCCCATGCTCTCTTCATATCCTCACACACTCACTCGTTCCCAAAGTTCTGGCTCTCTGTAAGCCTGCATGACACTCATCCCTCTCTCTCCATGCCCCTACTCTCTTCCTATCCTAACTTTCTCACTCACTACCTCACTCACTCACTACCTCACACACTCACTCGTTCCCAAAGGTCTGGCTCTCTCTAAGCCTGCATGCCTCTCCTCCCTTGAGCTCCCTCTCTCTCCAGGGAGAATGGTCCTCTCTCTCCAGGGGGAATGGTCCTCTCTCCAGGGGGTATGGTCCTCTCTAAAGGGTCTGGTCTTCTCTCTTTAAGGGGTCTGACCCTGTCTCTCAATGTACGTGATTGGCCCGTCGGTCTCCCCGTCAGTCCCCATTACACCTCTGCTATTGACATGACTTGCCTTGCACCGTGTGTGACTTGAATGATAATGTTTCTTATTATCGTTATTTGTTTCTTTCTCAGTAAAAGTGCTATACTTAGTCTGGCTTTGATTATAAGTCCATTGAAAGTTATAAAATTGTAAGATGTTCGTGTCGATTGCATTGCCAACGGACTTTCTGACATTTTGTGACAAAACAAAACAACATTCCAAAATTGTGTTGGTTATCTGTTCTCATATGTCTTTAAGATGAATACACTTACTGTAAGTCACTCTGGATAAGAGCGTCTGCTAAATGATTCAAATGTAAATGAGAATCTTCTGTCTCAAAGGGGTCTGATCCAGTCCAAAACTGCTGGCCTTATCTTTCGCAAGCACAGGCAGTGTTGTTCAAAGTAAACATTTTTTCTTTGAAAAGCATCAGGGCATTTGGTAAATGTGGTTTGTTGAAGCCTATAGCAACTACTGTCAGAAGGACTCATAAAATGTAATTATGGAAGTCAGCATGGATCATTTTTACTCCAGTGCAATGGTTTTAGATGCACTTTTTGCAAAGCCGACTAAGAATTCCATTGAAATATGACATTGCTATTATGACGTTGCTATAATGTTCATTCAACGTGTTTTTGTCAGTTGGTGGGATCGTAGTGTTAAGGGGCAAGTGGTGATTGCATTGGTCATAGATATTAGAGATATTCTCAAACTATCTGAGATTAAAAAATAGTATATCTCTCTTTTTTAGCTCTCCCTAAACACATTGTAGTTGACACCACAAGCACTATCCTTCTGGGTCAGGACGGCCTTCACCTTCATTAATGTTTGCTTGTTTATTTAGAATTTCAATTATCTGTATTATTTTATGAAAACTAAAGTAATTCCTAATTGGCCTCGATGGGAGTTATAATAATTTACATATTGAAACATCAACAAGTACAGCAGTACTTCTTCTCATCAATTGAAATATAAGTATTGAGGTGCCACTTTATATGATAATTATCAAGATTCTGTTAGTGGTAAGCATACAATTACAGTTTGTGTCTTTGTTCTCCTATTAATAGCACTTTATCTTGTTTGTGCAGGGCTTTTTTATTATTTCATCCTGTTTATTATTTATGCATGAGCAGCGTATCTATGGATACAATCAGCAGAGCTGGGGAGTGTGATGGCATTCATGAATAAGGCATAAGGTGTTATGGATGCTGTTAGGACCAGATGAGTTCAAGTGAGCCGTCTGAGCTTCATCCATATTGTTCATGTTTGACCAACCTAATACAATACAATACTAACAGAATACTGTACACTGAAGGTTAAGGCGGTTAAAGGATCACTTTACTCAAAAAAAAAAACATCTCTAGTGTTTTGATACATTTTCTAGATTAGCAGTTCCGTTTTCATCAGTCTTTTTGATTTTTACTGAAAGTGCTTTATCTTGAAAGCTTAACTGCTAACACGCATCATTTTGTGGGACTACGATTCCCCACATGGCAGCTTCTTGCCATTGTTGCTAGCTATCTGACTGTCCAGAATCATTACAACACGGAACCACGTGGTGACACAGACCAATCACGGGCTGGCAGGCTACGAGGAGGCTCACTCCCTCATGCACGTTCTTTGCACGTGTCTCTCAGGTAGAATGAAAATGACTACATCAACCATGATCCTTTGCTACTTACGGCCACTTTCTCCATGATCTTTAGCAATTTTGTTGGGTGCCATTCAGCCGTATTCAGTAATATGGCGCGCTTCAAATTAAAATATTTCCGGCTTCATGCGCCGTCGGGAGTTTTCCATAGGAGTACGTGGCTGATGTCAGAGCTATCACCATCTAATGGTTTTATGTCTATGGAATGGAGACTTGGCACTTCCTGCATCATATTTCAATGGATAAGCCTGCTGTCCATTATGCAAGTAATTGCAGCGCTTGTTAGATATTTATTAATGAAATGGTGTTGTTCACATGTGGCAGCCTAAAGGAGAGGCGGAGTAGGGTTTGTTTTTGTATTTGTTCAAAGTTAAACTTACAAGGGATATTTCAAACTGCTGACACTTATGTGGGCATTGACAATGGTTCAAATGAATGGCATATGTTGTTTTATTTGCTGTTGAAGAGTCACCCAGTTGAAGCACACTATGGTAGATCTTTATCAAGGCGGCAGGGTAGCCTAGTTGTTAGAGCGTTGGACTAGTAATCGAAAGGTTGCAAGTTCAAATCCCCGAGCTGACAAGGTACAAATCTGTCGTTCTGCCCCTGAACAGGCAGTTAACCCACTGTTCCTAGACCATCATTGAAAAGAAGAATTTGTTCTTAACTGACTTGCCTAGTTAAATAAATAAAATCAAGCTCTGACCATGTGGATGAACCCAAAATTTGATTTAGTAATTTGTATGATTGTTTTTTTTTAACCATTTGTCAGAATGTAGCTTTACTTGGCATCCTTCCATACCATTTGTATTGTGTACATATTTTATTTATTTTTTTATTTCACCTTTATTTAACCAGGTAGGCAAGTTGAGAACAAGTTCTCATTTACAATTGCGACCTGGCCATATGTGTCACACAAATGCTTCTCTGGCTTAAAATGACAAGTAGGGATGAAAGGATGTTCATAGATTTTTTCTGGATGTGCCGACTCAATATTGAATTCATTTCATTTCGATGACTTTCCCTACTCTTGATGTGTCTTGACATGTCAAACATTGTTAACTGAGATGCATTTGAGAACCATCAAATGGGATTCAATAATCCTTTATTGATAGGTCAAGGGTAGTTGACAGAAATTATTGATGTACTGGAGGGTGAATTTGCCCCTAGACACTGATCTTGGGTCATTTTTCCCACTGATGGTTAATTTTAGGTTTGGGGGAGGGGAAGCTGAACCTAGATCTGTACCTAGAGGAAACTTTACCCAATCTACCAGGATATCAGAGTTTAATTTAGTCCACCTGAATTTAATAATGATTTTATTAGCTATTTCAATGTTTTAATAAGGAGCCTTAGCTACTGTCTCCTTTTACAGAGACTTAGCAAGAGCCTCACAATCACAGAGCCTCACAATCACAGAATACCAGAACATTTTAGTATGTCATTAAAAAAAGGTGACCATTTTGTCTAGTTGCTCATTGGTAGGCATAACCACTTCTTTGAACCATTATTAACTGGAAGGCAGTGGTTACGTCCCAAATGGCACACTATTCCATATATAGTGCACAATTTTGACCAGGGCCCTTAGGGTGCAGGTCAAAAGTAATGCACTATGTAAGGACTAAGGTGCTATTTGAGACATAGAACATGTTATTTGGATTGCCTTGTCACCCTTTTTTTTGGGGGGGGGGGGGCATTTCCTCAATATTGTGGGCTAAGTGCACTGCCACTTTCATTCTTCTAATCCAATTACAACCCTAGAGAGCTGTGCTTTGCCATTCAACTTCTCAGAGGGAGCAGGAAATAATCAAATCGTATCTTTTTTAAAAACCTCTTCCTCTAGAATGCAACGGGGTGTGCAGTCCCATGCATTTCTCAAAGGATTAACCCAATGGGCAAAAACTGGTTCAATTAACTTTGTTTCCACGTCATTTCGACAGAAAGAATCAACTTGATGGCGTTGACTGATTGGATTTGCAAAAAGTCATCAACTTAAGGGAATTTCATTTATTTTTTTTACCCAACTTTTAACCTAAATCCAATGACATGGTATTTTCTTGTTGAATTCACGTTAGTTGAAAACTCAACCAAATGTGAATCAAAACTAAACGTTGAACTGACATCTGTGCCCAGTGGGATGTATTCACCTCTCATTCTACTGTAAATTGAGTAGGTTGAGTGGGAACTGCTTCAACACAAGTACTTAGATAGCATGGTCATGTTCTATGTACTGTCTTGTTGTCTCTATCAAAACTCCAATGGAAATCACTCAACTTTATTTTGACCAGCGTTGACAATGCATGAAGGTTGAAAATAAATGTTTTTGGCCAGTTGACATGTTTAAGCAGCCTACCCAACCATCTGCATTCAAAATGTCAGTTTACTTCTCACTTTCATGGCATTCTCCCAGCAATATTTTCATATTTTAACACTTTAATATCAAAGGACCTGCATGAGTATAAAGATTCTGGTGAAGCCTAACAAAAGGTGAGATGAAATAAATTGGAGGCGAGAAGAGAACGGCATATCATGGAGCATGTTTAATGCGTAGGCGGGATTGGTTGTCTGAGCTTGTCCAGAGAAAGGTGGAATTCACAATGAGCTTTCTCTGATTGTTTGTTTCCCTGTTCGCCCACATGATTGTGTTGTGATGCCTGTGGTTGCCGTGGTGCTGCAATTGTCTGTTAGCTATTGCAGGTGTGCTGAATCGATATTCCAGAACTATGTTAGCATTAGCATTTTAACTGTAGGCTACCTCCCTGCATTCTAGCCTAGAATAGCCTCCCGTGGGCCTCTAGCTGCCTAACCATCCCGTTCTCCTTATCACTGGGTTGCAGCTGGCTGTGTTGGTGTCACAGGGGGCCTCCAGGGACACTGAGGGAGGGCGAGAGCCTGGCTTAAATCCCGTGTGTGTTCTAACAGAAGCATCAGGGTTGTATTCACTAGAAAACGGACGAGTCGAGAAGGACTACCTGAACTTGTCCATCTCAATAGTCTTTAAAAAGGGTGCATCTACCAATGAGAGAGGTGAAAGCGGCTTCTCATTCCTAGCAAGGGGGTAAACCATGTGCATTGTCTTAGCTGAGAATGCCTCTCAGTTATATACTCAAAGCTGGTCTGAGCACAGTTCATGAGTATTCTCTCAAGATTGTCTCAGATTCTTTGCGAATATGAGCCCCGAATCACAGAAAGACAAACATTTACATATCCCCATTTCCATTAATATAATTCCCAACCAATATTATCCGCTACATTAAGAAGATACGTGGATACGTTCAAATACGTGGCGTCATTTCAAGTTTGGTTTAAACTTTTGTGCCATATTAAGGGACATTCAGGTGCCATCTGGAGTTTGGTTGCCATCTAGTGTTACATTTTGGAAGCAATTTTCTGTTGAGTGCTGGCAGGTTGGCCGTTCCGACAATCCCTCAGCTGAAAACCAAAACAAGCTGTATAACAAAACATGCTGTATAAGCAAAACATGCTGTACAACCAAAACAAGCTGTATACCAAAACAAGTTATATAACCAAAACATGCTGTATATCCAAAACAAGCTGTATAACCAAAACATGCTGTATAACCAAAACATGCTGTATACCAAAACAAGTTATATAACCAAAACATGCTGTATATCCAAAACAAGCTGTATAACCAAAACATGCTGTATAACCAAAACATGCTGTATACCAAAACAAGCTATATAACCAAAACAAGCTGTATACAATGTTTTATAGGTGCTCTATTGCACGGGTATTCAAATCCGAGCCTGGAGGTCCGGACTATTGCTGGTTTAACCTGATAATTAATTGCACACACTAGGTGTCCCAGGTCTAAATCAGTCCCTTATTAGAGGGAAATCATTTAAATCAGCAGGGGAATTGGCTTCGAGGTCCAAATGTTTATTTGCCTGGGGTGATTGGAATTTGCTTGGGGTGTATTCATTACAGAAGCCGTTTACTGTTTAAGAACCAAATGGAAGCAAAAAGAGGAAATTAAACTGGGAGGGACCTACCTGAATTTGTCCAATAGAAACTCTTGTTTGCAACAGACAAAATATTTTGCAACAGAATCATTACACACCTGCTCTGTCGTGTCACAGTTCAAATTCGTGGTAGGCCTTTTCTTACAGGAAAGCTTACAATGATCACCATGCTCAGACAATGTCCTACACTAATCTTATTTCACACATTTTTTGAGACACACCTTAAAAATGTTTAGGTACCACTGCTTTACCCAAGTGCTTTAAATACCTATTTCACCGTTTGTTTGTTTTTTTACATTTATTTTTTACGTCATATACAAATGTGCCATTTTCACATGTACAGTTGAAGTCGGAAGTTTACATACACTTAGGTTGGAGTCATTAAAATAAATTTTCAACCACTCAAACAAATTTCTTGTTAACAAACTATAGTTTTGTCAAGTGGGTTAGGACATCTACTTTGTGCATGACATAAGTAATTTTTCCAACAATTGATTACAGACATATTATTTCACTTAATTCACTGTATCACAATCCCAGTGGGTCAGAAGTTCACATACACTAAGTTGACTGTGCCTTTAAACAGCTTGGAAAATTCCAGAAAATGATGTCATGGCTTTAGAAGCTTCTGATAGGCTAATTGACATCATTTGAATCAATTGTAGGTGTACCTGTGGATGTATTTCAAAGCCACCCTTCAAACTCACTGCCTCTTTACTTGACATAACTGGAAATCAAAAGAAATCAGCCATGACCTCAGAAAAAAAATTGTAGACGTCCACAAGTCTGGTTCATCCTTGGGAGCAATTTCCAAATGTCTGAAAGTACCACGTTCATCTGTACAAACAATAGTACACAAGTATAAACACCATGGGACCACGCAGCCGTCATACCGCTCAGGAAGGAGACGCGTTCTGTCTCCTAGAGATGAACATACTTTGGTGCGAAAAGTGCAAATCAATCCCAGAACAACAGCAAAGGACCTTGTGAAGATGCTGGAGGAAACAGGTACAAAAGTATCTATATCCACAGTAAAATGAGTCCTATATCGACATAACCTGAAAGGCAGAAGCCACTGCTCCAAAACCGCCATGAAAAAGCCAGACTACGGTTTGCAACTGCACCTGGGGACAAAGATCATACTTTTTGGAGAAATGTCTTCTGGTCTGATGAAACAAAAATAGAAATGTTTGGCCATAATGACCATTGTTATGTTTGGAGGAAAAAGGGAGAGGCTTGAAAGCCCAAGAACACCATCCTAACTGTGAAGCACGCAGGTGGGAGCATCATGTTTTTGGGGTGCTTTGCTGCAGCCCTCCTGGCATCATGAGGTAGGAAAATTATGTGGATATATTGAAGCAACATCTCAAGAAATCAGTCAGGAAATGACATCTTGGTCGTAAATGGGTCTTCCAAATGGACAATGACCCCAAGTAAAGTTGTGGCAAAATGGCTTAAGGACAACAATGTCAAGGTACTGGAGTGGCCATCACAAAGCCCTGACCTCAATCCTATTGATATGAGAAAGTGTGTGCGAGGAGGCCTACAAACCTGACTCAGTTACACCAGCTCTGTCAGGAGGAATGGGCCAAAATTCACCCAATTTATTGTGGGAAGCTTGTGGAAGCCTACTCAAAATGTTTAACCCAAGTTAAACAATTTAAAGGCAATGCTACAAAATACTAATTGAGTGTATGTAAACTTCTGACCCACTGGGAATGTGATGAAAGAAATAAAAGCTGAAATAAATGATTCTCTCTACTATTATTCTGGCATTTCACATTTCCACCATAAAGTGGTGATCCTAACTGACCTAAGACAGTGAATTTTTACTAGGATTAAATGTCAGAAATTGTGAAGAACTGAGTTTAAATGTATTTGGCTAAGGTGTATGTAAACTTACGACTTCAACTGTATATACTGGTGTGGTGCTGAATATATGAAGTATAAGATCAGTGAAGTGTTCCTTTAATACTCCAGTAGATGGCGATCGACTGTAGAACAAGTGTTAGGTCCTATCACAACAATCTAAGGGAACCTACATATCAGAAGGTAATCATACCCCTTGACTTATTCACATTTAGTTCTGTTAAAGCCTGAATTCAAAATTGATACAATACCCCATAATGACAAAGCGTATACATGTTTTTAGAGCATTTTGCAAATGTATTGAAAATGATATACAGAAATATCAAATTTACATAAGTATTCACACCCCTGAGTCAATACATGTTACAATACCTTTTGGTCTTTCTGGGTAAGTCTCTTAGAGCTTTACACACCTGCATTGTATAATATTTGCACATTATTCTTTTAAAAATTCTTCTAGCTCTGTCAAGTTGGTTGTTGATCATTGCTAGAAATCTTGTCATAGATTTTCAAGCCGACTTCAGTCAAAAGCCGACTTCAGACTTCAGTCATAACTTCACTATACTGAAAGGGATATTCAATGTCTGCTTTTTTTTTTACCCATCTACAAATATCTGCCCTTTGCGAGACATTGGTAAACCTCCCTGGTCCTTGTTTTTGAATCTGTGTTTGAAATTCACTGCAAGACTGAGGGACCTTACAGATAATTGTATGTGTGGGTTACAGCGATGAGGTAGTCATTCAAAAATAATGTTGAACACTATTATTGCACACAGAGTGCGGCTGGTTAGCCTAGTGGTTAGAGCGTTGGACTAGTAACCGGAAGGTTCCTAGGCCGTCATTGAAAATAAGAATTTGTTCTTAACTGACTTGCCTAGTTAAATAAAGGTATAAATAAAAATTGTGACTTGTTAAGCATGTTTTTAATACTGAACTTATTCAGGCTGGTCATAACAAATGGGTTGAATAGTTGACTCAAGACATTTCAGCTTTTCATTTTTCAGTAAATGTTTTCAAATTTGAAAAACATTATTCCTCTTTGACATAAGGTATTGTGTGTAGGCCAGTAAGACAATAACTCAATGTTATTTTAAATTCAGGCTGTAACACAACAAAATGTGGAAGAAGTCAGCACACACCTTTCTGAAGGCACTCCTGGGTCAGTGCCTTCAGAAAGGACTCACACCCCTGATGTGTGCCATTTTTCGATCACATTGAATAAGGTTACACGGGACCTGATCCTCGATCAGCATTCCTTCTCAGAGACACTTGACACATACGAACCAAAGTTGTTTGAAATGCATTTCTATCCATCACTATAGCTTGATCTCCAGACTTGATCTGTCCTTGTCCTGTCAATAAACTCAAGAAGAGACCTGGCTACCAACTCAGAACCATCTAGCTTTACTTTACAGATATTATTATGTAGATCATTTTGTGTTGGTTTGACAGAGACAGTGCTCCATTCACAGTAGATTGGTGGAACTGCAAGGAAAATCAGTCTCATCTCTCCAAAGAATTCTTGGGGAAGGTGTTCTCAGAATGTCCTGATTCCTATTTGACTTTATTCCAGTGGGAGCTGGTGACAGAGGCTAGCTCTGTCTTCATACGTGTCTGTGTGAGGAAGTGTGTGTGTGCGTGCACACTTTCCCCCTCACGCTCATGTGCAGGCTCCTCGTCTCCAGGAAACCAGTCAGAAATGGGACAATGATCTAAGTAGAGCACAATCCCCCTTTGGGCCTCTGCCATCTCCGTACTGTGCCCTGTACGCTCTATGTGCCAACGCATCTGTACTGCTTGGTTGTCTTTCTTCTTCTTATCTCTCCTGGACGGACAGTCAAGATGCTAAGCCCCTCGGACTCGGATGCTGAGCTGATGTACTATCTGACCTGTTTGTACAGGGATCCCAGGAGGATGGTCCTCCACAAGGGCTCCACAGGCCTGGGATTCAACATCGTGGGCGGGGAGGACGGAGAGGGCATCTTTGTCTCCTTCATCCTGGCGGGAGGGCCTGCCGACCTGAGCGGAGAGCTGCGGAGGGGAGACCAGATCTTGTCGGTGAGTTTACCCCAACAAACGCACAGGATGAAGTACACATTTATACTGATATTTTTTCTACATACACACAGGTATGTACATGTATTCATAAATATACTGAGACTTTAATGGACAAGATTATATCCATGAGATGTCCCATTTTCAAGATGGTCCTGAGAAACAGTCCCAGTACTAAGCCATTTTCGTATACTGTAAACAAAGACACTCTTATGTACACACAGTACAGTACAGTCGATACATGTGAGTGCAAACGCTTGCCGGCATTGTATATCTGTAGCCTTCTATCAAAACTATACATCTTTACTGATTTATTTTGTTCATGATAAGGCAAGCAGTCATAGGTCTGTTTATGCGATTTGATCATTTCTATATTCGCACACATTTTTCAGGTTGAAAGTAATTGGAATTATTTGTTGAATTTAGTAAAACGTGTTCAAAGTAATCTCAAAACTTAATCGAACTATTATTAGAGGTCCTAGGAACAGCCTTTTGACACCAGATTTAATGTGTGCTCGCTGGTCTACGTGCACCTAACTATATTGTGAAGATAACATTGCTATGTCATAAGATGGCCGATTAACAAGCCAATTCAATTTGATGAATTGTTTCTCAAAATTCCAATGCCTATACATTCATTCTATCAGCCAAACCGTCAAATCAAACTTGTACAGATAGTTGATGTGCAAATGTAATGCTAATGCTAAATTAACTGAAGGCTGTAATGATCATATATGGAACCAGGAATACCAACACTACAGTAACAGTTGGCATTACATTGAACTGAACTGAAACATGACCCCAAAACCACAGAACTGTGGGTTTGGTGAACCGTTACACCCCTAGCTGTAACTTTTGAACCACGTGTTGATTTTGTCTATCCACACCAATTCTACATTTTTGTTTGTTGTTGTTTTTGAATTTTACCCCCTATTCTCCCCAATTTTCGTGGTATCCAATTGTTAGTAATTACTATCTTGTCTCATCGGCAACTCCCGTACAGGCTTGGGAGAGACGAAGGTCGAAAGCCATGCGTCCTCCGAAACACAACCCAACCAAGCCGCACTGCTTCTTAACACAGCGCGCATCCAACCCGGAAGCCAGCCGCACCAATGTGTCGGAGGAAACACTGTGCACTGCATCTGGCCCGCCACAGGAGTCGCTATTGCGCGATGAGACAAGGATATCCCTACCGGCCAAACCCTCACGACGCTAGGCCAATTGTGCATCGCCCCACGGACCTCCCGGTCACAAACCCAGAGTCTCTGGTGGCACAGCTTTTGCTGGATCTTTGTAGAATTTTTTCATTGCTTCCTGTTTCATGGTATCCAATTGGTTGTCTTGGTTCATCACTGCAACTCTCATACAGACTCGGGAGAGGCAAAGGTCAAGAGCCATGCATCCGCCGAAACACACACTGACACGCTGACACAACACACATCCAACCCAGAAGCCAGCCGCACCAATGTGTCAGAGGAAACACCGTACACCTAGCGACCTGGTCAGCGTGCACTGCACCCACCACAGGAGTCACTAATGCACGATGAGACAAGGATATCCCTGCCAGCCAAACCCTCCCTAACCCGGATGACGCTGGGCCAGTTGTTCACCGCCCCATGGGCCTCCCGGTCGCAACAGAGCCTGGGCTCGAACCCAGAGTCTCTGGTGGCACAGCTTTAGACCACTGCGTCGCTCCATGGACCTCCTGGTCGCGGCCGGCTGCAACAGAGCCTGGGCTCGAACCCAGAGTCTCTGGTGGCACAGCCTTAGACCACTGCGTCGCCCCATGGACCTCCCGGTCGCGGCCGGCTGCAACAGAGCCTGGGCTCGAACCCAGAGACTCTGGTGGCACAGCTTTAGACCACTGCGCCACCCGGGAGGCCATGGATCTTTGTTGAATTTTGACCCGGAATCAGAATTGTGTGTTTCAGAATCGTGTGTTTCTCTACTCCTTCTATTAACACACAGATAAAAGAGGAAACCTAATTAGTTCGTTTTGAGCTTTTAGTTTGTTAGCTTTGATTTATCTTTTCTCGTTCCTCTTCCAAGCACCCACATTGGTTTGTTGACAGAAATAATACTCCTCAAAGCCAATTAGTAGAAGGAAGAGGCGGGACTTGCGAAAGACTGCCCAGTGTTGAGTGTCTCAAATATAAGTTATTTTTGAGCGTTCGGAAACGCAAACGCTCGCGAGCAGTGTGGATGAAATGATTGATTAACATGTACAAGTTAAATTATCTTGGAAAGAGCAGTAGCCTATCGCAGTAAAAGGGTAGCATCAAGCCACGTACTGGCACAGTGGCAAACATGTAGTGGCCATAACTCATCACCAATTTGACATGGAGTGATGCAACTTTGGAAAACATGTTTAAAGGTTTGGCCCTCGTGTTAGACACACCTCTTTCTGTATTCACTATTTTTATTATTTCAACCATGTAAGGTGGGTTTTCAAATCACTCTGGATGCCTCATTAAAACGGATGTAAAACTGTGGTTGGGGTGCCCTTGCCTTCTTTGGCCTTGGTACCTTCATTATAGTAGGCAGTTAAGGCGCATTTCAGCTCTGGCCTGATTTTCATGTCTAAGAATAACTTGTTCCCTCTCTTTCTCTCAGGCACATAGTCTCTCACTTCCCAATCTCTTCACTTCCTCACACTGTCAGACTTGCATTGGAGCAGTGAGCACAAAGACACACACATACACACACACACACACACACACACACACACACACAGACACACACACACACACACACACACAGACACACAGACACACACACACACACACACACACACACACACACACACACACACACACACACACACACACACACACACACACACACACACACACACACACACACACACACACACACACACATGGATTGAGGTGAATGGGATGAGTGGAAAGAGAGGGAGAGGGAAGGAGGGATGGCATTATTTAACCTGATATGTTTTGTTTGCAGTTGTAAAAAGTAAAAATTTCATGTAGAGATGGGTGTGTCTTTCTGTCACTGCAGGTTAATGGCATCGACCTACGCGGGGCCACCCACGAGCAAGCGGCTGCAGCACTAAAGGGGGCGGGCCAAACTGTCACCATCATTGCTCAGTACAGGCCCGAGGGTGAGTGTCAGCTGTAACAGCCAATCACTGAGCTTCATGATCAAGGTGGAAGACAAATGACAAAACACACTCTAGGACAGTGGTCATCAACCCGTCAAAGCATATTCCAAGTCGATCGCCGAACATTTCTGTAAAAAGGCCAACAATAAAAAATACTCACTCCTATTTTATACATTTCTCTCGTGCTGTTAGCTGTAGGTACACTTTATTAAGCTGCCTGGCACATCCGGTAGGTGAAGTTGTCCCCTTTTGAACTGGAGGTGCAAACTCGGCTACCTGGGCGGTAAGAGGTGGACCCTCTGCTGCTTTCTCCCTCTATCCGCTGAGAGACTGATGATCAGATACAGAGGCACCGGCACCGTGAGTAAAATAAAAAACAAAGACTGTGTTAATGTTGCATAGGCTCAGAAAAGGTTGGTGACCACTGCCCTAGTATAACCAAATCCTGTGGACAAATATTGACATAATTTCACAATAGCAAATAAACACTAATAACCCACAAGGGACATTTTCTGTCCATCTCCGTCTTGTAAATCTCCAGTACATTGCCTGTGGTGCATTGAGTTGCTTTGAGTAGTGTGCCAAGACATGTCATGTTGGATTAAAGTCAGCGGTTGTCTTTGGCAACACTTCATGGGATGTCTGCAGTAAGCGGGAGTCATGGGCCTGTAAAGGTGAATTCTGGGAAGGTTGTCCTGCTACGAATCAGTTTGTCTGAAGATTGTCCTGAGAATCAGTACACGATACATTTGGTCATAGAAATGTTTTTACCAATGAGAACCTATTTCCTTTTTGTTTTGAGCACATCCAGCTGCAAAGTTAGACAGTTGGGACAGCAGGTAGCCTAGCAGTTAAGAGCTATAGACCAGTAACCGGAAGGTCGCTGAATCGAATCCCTGAGCCGACGAGGTGAAAAATCTGTCTGTGCTCTTGAGCAGGGCACTTAACCCTAGTCGCTCTGGATAAGAGCAAATGTAAATGTAGTTCACAAACTGAACAATCTGCCAATATAATTGCTGAAAATCAAATGAAAGAACGTCAGGACTTTTTTCCCCTATGACTTTGGCAGCAACAGGTCAAATGAGGAACATTTGTGAGTATTTGACAGCACTTGCTGTTATATGGATCTCCGCAGGTCACCTTCACTGCAGGAAAGTGTTAAGTAAAAATAACTTTTTAAGGGCCAGAACTGTCTAGTATATTGCCATAAAATACATTGCTGTTGAGTAATGGGCCAAAATTCACCCAACTTATTGTGGGAAGCTTGTGGAAGGCTACCCAAAACGTTTGACCCCAGTTAAACAATTTAAAGGCAATGCTAGCAATTGCTAATTGAGTGTATGTAAACTTCTGACCCACTGGGAATGTGATGAAAGAAATAAAAGCTGAAATAAATCATTCTCTCTACTATTATTCTGACATTTCACATTCTTAAAATGAAGTGGTGATCCTAACTGGCCTAAGGATTATATGTAAGGAATTGTGAAAAACTGAGTTTAAATGTATTTGGCTAAGGTGTATGTAAACTTCCGACTTCATCTGTACATACCTCATACCCATGCACACCCCTTCTATATGACTGTGACTGAATTCTATTACTATGTCCTGGGTCATTCTTCAATTGGAGTGGCAATTGCATCTTTCACCTTTGCAACGATGAAAAATCACTTCAAATTACAAATAGTTACATTTCATGCAGGTTTTTGTTTATATTAAACTGTTTATCACTGATAAAACAATGTATGAATTCTCTGCAATCTTTTGAGGAAATGAATCGCAGCCATCAAAACATTAATGCACCCAACTGTAGTAAATACAGAATGTAGGAGACTTCAGTCACAGTCTGTCTTTCAGGTCTTGACGCTATACCCCAGCTCAGAGCCCCAAACCAATGCCCCCTATGCTTTTTCCTGGTGAAGGCATCAATATCTCACATCATCCATCAATACGGATGGATAATGGGGCGGCATGGGGCGGCAGCGTAGCCTAGTGGTTAGAGCGTTGGACTAGTAACCGGAAGGTTGCAAGCTCAAACCCCCAAGCTGACAAGGTACAAATCTGTCGTTCTGCCCCTGAACAGGCAGTTAACCCACTGTTCCTAGGCCGTCATTGAAAATAAGAATTTGTTCTTAACTGACTTGCCTGGTTAAAAAATTTTTTTTTTTAAAAATGCATCCTATTCCATTTATCCATCAACACATGCTATTCCATCCATCCATCAACACATGCTATCCCATCCATCAACACATCCTATCTCCACCCATCCATCAGCAAATCCTATTCAACACATCCTATTCCACCCATCTATCCAGCTACACATCCTATTCCATCCATCCATCCATCAACACATCCTATTCATCCATCCTGCCGTCCGTCCATCCATCCATCCATTGATCCATCAACACATCTTATTTCATCCATCCAGCCATCTACACATTCTATTCCATCCATCAACACATTCTATTCCATCCATCCATCAACACATCTTGCTCCATCCATCCATCAACACATCTTGCTCCGTCCATCCATCAACACATCTTGCTCCATCCATCCATTTACACATCCTCTTTTTGTTGGATTCTTTTAAACTTTTTGCACTTTATTTTGCTGAACTCAAGGCCAACCCATTTAATTGCCTGTTTAATTCTTCATTTATTTAAGCTTTTTTGTTTTGTTTTATTCTTTAAAATAATTTGAGACCAACATTGAACGAGGGCAAATCTTAGTAAATTGGTTCCTAGTATTTGTCCCCGTTTTATTATTATTCATATGGTTTATTTGTATTATTGCCACACATGTATATAGGTAACTGACAAACCCAGTCATCATGACACACAAGTACATGCAGAGAGAAAAATAAGTCATTTTCGGTAGCGCATAAGCTACTATTCCTGTCTCCCTTATTCATGTATTTCATATATTTTCTAAATATACATTTTTTAAAAATATCAAAGTGCTTTTGTTTTGAAAGAGAAATCTTTCTGATTTCTGCGTTTCATGTCCAAATCCTCCCAAGGTGTTTAAAATGTATTGTGTAGCTCAATAAAGTTTGTTAAAGATGATTAGCGAAATACCAACAAATCTGAAATCAGAGATATTCACTTGCATTGGTTTTGTGTCAAAGTGCTAAAAAGCTAGCATTTGGAGACAGTGGCAAGGTAAACATGGGTCATTTGGATGAACTATCCCTTTAATATTAAAGCACATGTTCACACCCTTTCCCTAGGGAAACCTAGACAATGGTTTAGGTGACTGGAAATTCAGTTGCTATAATTACTATTTCTGACGCATTTTATGTTATTATTTTAAGCTTTCCAAATGACAGAGGATTCAGTTACTTGGATAACCTTGGATCTTGGATAACCCTGGATCTTGGATCACCCTGTCTCTATGTAACATGTTGTGCCACGACTATTTTCCCCCTCAATGCATGTGTCAGAAAGAAGCACCATCATGATCCGAGTGTTGAGAGTGCTTGTGAAATAGATTTGGGCAGCTGTCTAATACTATCCAGATTTACTTTTTGAGGGCTTGAATCAGGTGATTCTAAAGGGAGCAATACACAGAGATAAACTATCTTTATAGACACAAACGGGCATCTTGTTTTGTAATATTCTTTCATACATTACATCATATAATCTTATATCATACATTTCTTACATGTTTTCTTCATGGTAGTGTCTCATAAAGACACCTGTTTATGGAGTCTGAATTGTGTACATGAATTCAAGGGCCAGAATCTGTTGGCATGATAAAACATATCAGTTCACATTTTAATATCATCTGGCGTGATTTCTCTGTTTGAACTTTTTAGTAATGAGTTTGACACTCATCCAAGGGATTCCATATGGACTCAAGTATTTCCAGGCTGCCTATCGTTAAAGCCATTCCGTGCATGATGGGAGTCTAATATAGTCTACCCAGTTGCATATACAGCTTAGATTTACACTGCTGTATTTAACGGCATGATGAATGAATAAGAAACTATTAGAGGTGTAGCATCATCCTTTTCTCTTTACCCCTTCTTCATTTACTTCCTGCCTTCTAGTTTTCCAATCTACCCGTCATAGGATTCATTCCACTCAATTAACTTTATCTGATTTGTGCATTTTAGTAATTTAGCAGACACTCTTATCCAGATACATTTTCGTCCTGCAGCAGAGAAATAAAACGAGAAGTCATTTTGATAGATAGTATCGGGAGGATGCTTCCCTCCCCTTTTCCATGGTAAGGCAGCTTCAGCCCGTGGGGGCAGGTGTTTGGGGATTGTGCTCTACTATACTTGGATAGCAGCCAATGGATGTTAACACTGCTGCCTGCATACTCCTTATTACAAACACCTTCCCAATTGGCCTCTCCTCTATCCATCCTTCAGCTTGCCAGATGAGAAAGATATTCCTTCCCCCATGCATGTTGGCTTGCTTACTGTTGCACTGGGCAAAGTCAGAGGACTGTGAGTGAGCGTGCTGAGTGAGTGAGTGAGCGTGCTGAGTGAGTGAGCGTGCTGAGTGAGTGAGCGTGCTGAGTGAGTGAGCGTGCTGAGTGAGTGAGCGTGCTGAGTGAGTGAGCGTACAGTATCCAGGCGAACAGAAGACAGGAAGGCAGCCCCCAGTGTGAGACAGACTGGTAGTAGCAGAGAAAGGAGGATAGAGGAGCTGAAGCACACACAGAGAGGTATGTGTGCTAGTCAGCTGTGTGTCTGTGCCTGTGTTGTGTGCCTGTGTGGTTGTGTGTGTGCTTGTGTATGAGAAAGAGAGGAGAATTGTGAATGAAAGCTCTGCAAGTTCATGTGTGTATGCATTGCTTTGTTCTCTGCATGCTGTGTTGTAATGAAGAGTATATGTACCAACATTTGTTTTACTCCAGGGACTAAAGCTTAAGTGGAACAAAACAAGACACATCTCAAATTAAGACAGTAGACGTTGCATCTTTGTCAAACTATACAAAGCTTGAGGAATGAATCTTTATACAATTTATTTAAAAAAAATGTTTTTAGAGACACTCAAAGGTTTTTCTACAGATGACACTACTCTGTTGACACATTACAAGACCTGTTTTAGAACCTCATCTAGTTACAGCACTGAATCATTTTCTATATTTTTCTTTCTTTCTGTCTCTCGCTCTGCATTGTTTTCCTGCTGGTTGCAATGCGCATTATTATCTCTCTCATTGAAGGGACAGCTCTGCCAGCCAAGCCTGTGCGAATCTGCTCTTGTTCTCCCCTAAATCTCTGCAATCTCAGGTGGAAACACATCTCGTGTCTAGGAAGAAATTGGCTTTAAGACTCAGATTCCCTCTTTGGATGATATGTGTTGTATTATTTTTTATAAAACCTTTTGATTATACCTGTTCATCTAGATGATGAACTCTCTCAGGTCAAAGTTTAGTCTGATTGACTGAGTCATGCGCTCTCAGTCCTGCCTAGCTGACCGCTGTACCGAGGTATGTGTGGGCTTTAGGCTGAAGTGAGTCTCTCTGCCTCATTAGCTGCATGGCTGCTCTGCGCTGTAGAAGCGATTGCTGCAGCAGTGTTTCAGTACAGGGATAGTTCACCCAAATTACTCTTCCACATATAATGATTGTATATGGACAAGTAGACTGCAATCCCCTCTTTTCCATCTGATTTACCGAGCAACGGTCACCAATCGTTGACTCGCATCCAAATCGTTTTACAGTAGCTTTAAAGAAACTTCAGAGACTGGGATGATTTGGGCTTCTAGGGGGACTTTAAGCTTTGAGCCTTTTTCCAAATGTCAAACGAGCAAAGAGCTATAAGTATGTGCATTTTCTACAGTGCCACTATGTGGCTTAATGCTTCCATAGCACTCCTATAGGCTACTGTCCTTACCTACATTATGCATACAGAATTACACACCCAAGTTGAGTCAATCTGATATACAGTTCATGAGAAGAAGATTTCTGAAGGTTTTTGTGGACATTTGGTTTGGATGGGAATGCAAGGGGCCTCACAGCAGTTCTAAGAGCAACATTTAGGAGAACTATCTGAGCTTTCTGTACTGTATGTTCAGAGTGTTCACTCAATAGGAAGGTGTAGGGGGAAGTTTCCCTAAGGCTAGATTCAATCCGGACAGAGGAAGATCCGCACTATAGCGCAATTTAAATGTAAAGGTAATTTCAGATTGAGCCGACAAATGCAGCATTTACCTTCAATGCAGTATCCGGGAACGCAGGAACAGCTCCAGACCATTATTCCTCCTCAACCAGACCACTTTACAGTTGGCACTATGCATTGGGGCAGGGAGCCTTCTCCTGGCAACCGCCAAACCCAGATTCGTCCGTCAGACTGCCAGATGATGAAGCGTAATTCATCACTCCAGAGAACGTGTTTTCACTGCTCCAGAGTCCAATGGCGGCGAGCTTTACACCACTCCAGCCGACACTTGGCATTGCACATGGTGATCTTAGGCTTCTGTGCAGCTGCTCAGCCATGGAAACCCATTTCATGAAGCTCCTGATGAATAATTATTTTGCTGACGTTGCTTCCAGAGACAGTATGGAACTCGGTAGTGAGTGTTGCAACCGAGGACAGATGTTTTTACGTGCCTCAGCACTCGCTGGTCCCGTTCTTTGAGCTTGTGTGGCCTACCACTTCGCGGCTGAGTCATTGTTGCTCCTAGACATTTCTACTTCACAATAACAGCCCTTACAGTTGACCGGGGCAGCTCTAGCAGGGCAGAAATTTGACCAACTGACTTGTTGTAAATGTTGTATCCTATGACTGTGTCACATTGAACGTCACTGAGCTCTTCAGTAAGGCCATTCTACTGCCAATGTTTGTATTTTGAGATTGCATGGCTGTGTGCTCGATTTTATACACCTGTCATCAACAGGTGTGGCTGAAATAGCCGATTCCACTCATTTAAAGGGGTGTCCACATACTTTTGTATATATGGTGTATTTTACATGGTAATACATATTGTACATGCATCATCAATCAATATAAAGAAGTTGAAAACATTGGTTCTGTCCATTTGAAATGTAAGCATTTTAATTTGTTTCCCTCAATGTTTACTGATACACATTAAATGTCACCATAATCCTTTAGGGATGCATCCTAAATGGCACCCTATTCCCTACACAGTGCACTACTTTTGACCATGTCCAACCTAGGTTACTGTTCTGAACAGATTATCCTCCCTTTCCTTTGCAATGTAGAGCAGTCTACATTGAGTGTAAACAGAACATTATTGTAATCCTGGGTGTTGTTGTCTTTCACTTGCAGAGTACGGGCGTTTCGAGGCCAAAATCCATGATCTGCGGGAACAGATGATGAACCATAGCATGAGCTCTGGGTCCGGATCCCTCCGAACCAATCAGAAACGCTCCCTTTACGTCAGGTGGGTCTCTTTTGGACTTAGTTAAAGTCATCCTGAATAGATGGCATTAACATCATTTTTCTATAATAGCATGTCTTCCTCTGACTCCCTCACAGGGCACTGTTGGACTATGAAAAGGCCAAAGACAGTGGACTCCCTAGCCAGGGCCTCAGCTTCAGGTATGGGGACATCCTCCACGTCATCAACGCCTCAGACGATGAATGGTGGCAGGCCCGGAGGGTGACCCCTGATGGGGACAGCGAAGAGATGGGGGTCATCCCCAGCAAGAGGAGGTAAGTGGTGGATTTGCTAAACTAAACGTCAAAGTGCTTAACCAAAAGGTTTGCTTCTGGGGGACAGTGGACTCTACGTCCCTACCTTTTCGCAAAATTTACCTGTGAGTGGCTGAAAGAAAAAGTTTCTTCATTCCTGTTCCTGCAACAAAATTAACATTTGTTGTATCATTTTACTGCAAGAAAAACGTAATTGTACAACAGCTACTTTTAAATTAGGCTTCCTGTGAGAGATTATACAGGTCTACTATATCCAAGCCTTCAGCATTTAACCCATCTCAAGAGGTGCAATAGGTGTGGTAGACCAGGGGGTGCTGCTGCACCTGGTAGACCAGGGGGTGCTGCTGCACCTGGTAGACCAAGGGGTGCTGCTGCACCTGCATATAACAACTGAGTGACAAGCACAAACATTGTTTTAAAACAAATAAATTCCAGCAGATAGCGTTGGAGAAATGGAAAACCCACTGCAGCATGACTGTTTGTGTCAATGTGTCTGTCCTGGTACTGGCAGGGTTGAGAGGAAAGAACGAGCTCGACTAAAGACAGTGAAGTTCAATGCCAAACCGGGAACCATCGATTCCAAAGGGGTAAGTGCTAAGATCTTATACTAAGGACTGGCAAGCCAACTTAACTTTTGAAGGAAGACATTTTCTGAAATGGAAGTGGTTGTAAACCCATATACAGTGCCTTGCGAAAGTATTCGGCCCCCTTGAACTTTGCGACCTTTTGCCACATTTCAGGCTTCAAACATAAAGATATAAAACTGTATTTTTTTGTGAAGAATCAACAACATGTGGGACACAATCATGAAGTGGAACGACATTTATTGGATATTTCAAACTTTTTTAACAAATCAAAAACTGAAAAATTGGGCGTGCAAAATTATTCAGCCCCCTTAAGTTAATACTTTGTAGCGCCACCTTTTGCTGCGATTACAGCTGTAAGTCGCTTGGGGTATGTCTCTATCAGTTTTGCACATCGAGAGACTGAAATTTTTTCCCATTCCTCCTTGCAAAACAGCTCGAGCTCAGTGAGGTTGGATGGAGAGCATTTGTGAACAGCAGTTTTCAGTTCTTTCCACAGATTCTGGATTGGATTCAGGTCTGGACTTTGACTTGGCCATTCTAACACCTGGATATGTTTATTTTTGAACCATTCCATTGTAGATTTTGCTTTATGTTTTGGATCATTGTCTTGTTGGAAGACAAATCTCCGTCCCAGTCTCAAGTCTTTTG
Source organism: Oncorhynchus masou masou (assembly GCF_036934945.1). Classification (NCBI taxonomy): domain Eukaryota; kingdom Metazoa; phylum Chordata; class Actinopteri; order Salmoniformes; family Salmonidae; genus Oncorhynchus; species Oncorhynchus masou. The sequence goes on along the minus strand of NC_088223.1, from coordinate 81,989,484 downwards.
CAGACTCCATCATGTTTTCTTCCAGAATGGTCCTGTATTTGGCTCCATCCATCTTCCCATCAATTTTAACCGTCTTCCCTGTCCCTGCTGAAGAAAAGCAGGCCCAAACCATGATGCTGCCACCACCATGTTTGACAGTGGGGATGGTGTGTTCATTGTGATGAGCTGTGTTACTTTTACGCCAAACATAACGTTTTGCATTGTTGCCAAAAAGTTCAATTTTGGTTTCATCTGACCAGAGCACCTTCTTCCACATGTTTGGTGTGTCTCCCAGGTGGCTGGTGGCAAACTTTAAACAACACTTTTTATGGATATCTTTAAGAAATGGCTTTCTTCTTGCCACTTCCATAAAGGCCAGATTTGTGCAATATACAACTGATTGTTGTCCTATGGACAGAGTCTCCCACCTTAGCTGTAGATCTCTGCAGTTCATCCAGAGTGATCATGGGCCTCTTGGCTGCATCTCTGATCAGTCTTCTCCTCTATGAGCTGAAAGTTTAGAGGGACGGCCAGGTCTTGGTAGATTTGCAGTGGTCTGATACTCCTTCCATTTCAATATTATCGCTTGCACAGTGCTCCTTGGGATGTTTAAAGCTTGGGAAATCTTTTTGTATCCAAATCCGGCTTTAAACTTCTTCACAACAGTATCTCGGACCTGCCTGGTGTGTTCCTTGTTCTTCATGATGCTCTCTGCGCTTTTAACGGACCTCTGAGACTATCACAGTGCAGGTGCATTTATACGGAGACTTGATTACACACAGGTGGATTGTATTTATCATCATTAGTCATTTAGGTCAACATTGGATCATTCAGAGATCCTCACTGAACTTCTGGAGAGAGTTTGCTGCACTGAAAGTAAAGGGGCTGAATAATTGTGCACGCCCAATTTTTCAGTTTTTGATTTGTTAACAAAGTTTGAAATTTCCAATAAATGTCGTTCCACTTCATGATTGTGTCCCACTTGTTGTTGATTTTTCACAAAAAAATACAGTTTTATATCTTTATGTTTGAAGCCTGAAATGTGGCAAAAGGTCGCAAAGTTCAAGGGGGCCGAATACTTTCGCAAAGCACTGTATCAATTACATTCCTTTGTGATATGAAGTGGAGAAAGTAGCTTCTAAACCTCTAAACCTTTGTTTTTGTCTTAATACACGTGAAATGTGGATGTGTAACGTTATCAAGAGCAGCTTTCAGATTTCACATCAGGTTTCTCAGATTTCCCCTCGCATTAGGAGAAGTTGTGGTAGTAATTTATGTTCATCTAAAGCATAAACATTAGCCTTACATGGCACATATTGGTCTCTCTGCCTTGTGTTTCATTATTTATGAGCAAAGACATCCACTGGATGTCAGATCTTTGTAAGTCTGCATAAGCAGACTTAAATGTAAATGTAAATGTCCTTCCTGTGTGGCAAAGACATCACATCTCTGCAGCAGCACCTTCTCCCTGACAGCTTTACCTCACAGCCCTTACCCTAAATAAACATTGCACATTGTATAATTAGATTTTTTTGTGAAGCATTAGAGGCTATTTTTTCCTTTAATGTCATATCGGTCCCTGGGCCAACCTCTGCAGAAGCCAAATCAACATACATCCTTCAAACTCTTCGTCCATTTTGGACATAACAGCAGAACATTTGGCCGTGTTCCTAAGTGTTTTTGCATGCCTATGTTACAAGTAACGAGTAGATGTTGTGTTGTATTCGCTGCGCTCTTTTTAAAACAGGTTCCAAAAGGTTTTGGAGGGTTAGATCATACAAATGTATTTAAATGTTTAACAGATACCTCTCTTCACATTTCTCAAAAATATTGAAAAGTTGTACTGACATTTTGCACGGTTATAGCTCAAATACTGTCCATAAGCTTCCAGTAAAGAGAGACACAACTTCCCCTTGGATTATAGCTGAACTATACCTATTTTAGCCTCCCCAATAGGCTAACATCTCTTGATTAGGTCTCCAGGTGTTGAACTAAGGTCGCTATAGTATATGAACATTTCACTACACCTGCAATAACATCTGCTAAACATGTGTATGTGACCAATAAAATTTGAGAAACAGACGCCTCACAAGTCCTCAATTGGAAGCTCCATTAAATAGTACCCGCAAAGACCCGTCTCAACGTCAACAGTGAAGAGACGACTCCAGGATGCTGGCCTTCTCGGCAAAGTTCCTCTGTCTAGTGTCTGTGTTCTTTTGCCCATCTTAATCTTTTCTTTTTATTGGCAAGTCTGAGATATGGCTTTTTCTTTAAATCTCTGCCTAGAAGGCCAGCATCCCAGAGTCACCTCTTCACTGTTGATGTTAAGACTGGTGTTTTGCGGGTACTATTTAATGAAGCTGCCAATTGAGGACTTGTGAAGCATCTGTTTCTCAAACTAGTCACTAATGTACTTGTCCTCTTTCTCCGTTGTGCACCGGGGCCTCCCACTACTCTATGTATTCTGGTTAGAGCTAGTTTGCGCTGTTCTGTGAAGTGAGTAGTACACAGCGTTGTACAATATCTTCAGTTTCTTGCCAATTTCTCCAATTGAATAGCCTTCATTTTTAAGAACAAGAATAGACTGATTAGTTTATTCTTTGTTTCTGGCCATTTTGAGCCTGTAATCAAACCCACAAATGCTGATGCTCCAGAAACTCAAATAGTCTAAAGAAGGCCAGTTTTATTGCTTCTTTAATCAGAACAACAGTTCAGCTGTGCTAACATAATTGCAAAATAGTTTTCTAATGATCAATTGTCCTTTAAAAATGATACATTTGGATTAGCTAACACAACGTGCCATTGGAACACAGGAGTGATGTTTGCTGATAATGGGCCTATGTAGATATTCCATCAAAAAATCTGCCGTTTCCAGCTACAATAGTCATTTACAACATTAACAATGTCTACACTGTATTTCTGATCAATTTGTTGTTATTTTAATGGACAAAACTGTTTGCTTTTCTTTCAAAAACAAGAACATTTCTAAGTGACCCTAAACTTTTGAACAGAAGTGTACGTAGTTAAGGCTGGTATTGTAACCAGTTTCGGTGATCATTGCTGGTTTAACGATTATACCTTTAGAATCGGATTTATGAAGCACATGCATGCAAATGAGTATTCGTCACAAATAAACATCACAACTGCAATTCCTTCTTTCTCCTCCACGCCACCTCCTAGCTTTTCAAACAGCGCTATGCACAACTTCTCTCCTTTAATTTTGTTTGTTTGTAATTTAACACTCAAAACATTTGATCAATCTGACCCCTTCGTATCATAATTCTTTATATGTTTGTTAATTTAGGATTTGATATCTTCACAAGCCTATCTAAATATATAGTTTTCGTTAACAATGACCTGATTTCTTTAAGCCATGTCATGGGATCTCATCCTTCCACCTCCTGAAGTTTTAACCTGCATGATTGTTGGACATCATTTGTATCACAGCCATGTTCCTAATGTCATAGCATGATCCTGTTAACATCTTTGCTGCATGGCATACCACATATCGGCATTTATCTGTGTGTTTGACACGTGCTCTCTGATTTTGTTTTATTTTCAAGTGTTTGAGAATGTTTTGGGTGCAATTGTGCACATGAAGTAAATGATGGCAAATTATTACTGTGTAGTTCTTCTCTATCAAACATTGAGTCATTTTGACAGTGTTATCATCGAACAGACAAACAAAATGAGATATTTGTGAAATGTCATGATTAATTAGTATTAGCTAAAGCAACATATTTATATGATTAGGTTATAATTCAACCCTGCTCTGATGGATGAATCATCTAGTGTAATGTCAGTACTGTGGTGTCAGTCCTGTCGTCCATTTCTGGTGACCACGCCATAATTTCTTCATGTCCCACATATTGCAGCTCGTTGGTTTGTCAGCATGAATATGACAACAGTTAGAGCTCCCTGTTTGCCCCACCCCATGCTTTCTTTCCTCCACAGTCATTCAATGACAAGCGTAAAAACAACTTCATCTTTACACGAAAGTTCCCATTCTACAAGAACAAGGAGTTGGGTGAGCAGGATGGCAGTGATTCAGAACGTAAGTAGGCTTGAACACACACGCACACTGACACGGGTACACACACTGACACAGGTACACACACCGACACAGGTACATATAGGTGACATATAAATTGTGGAGACGTGTGCAGGGATAGGGTTTTCACGGAGGTCCCCCTCCTATCTTTCTTTTTTCTCTCTCTGGTGGCTCTGGTGCAGTGATGGTGTCTGGGTGCTCAGATCAGGATCAACACTGAGCAGTCACCAGTGGTTCCTCAAAAACTACCCCGGCCATCATCTATCACAAAGTGGTCCAATTATCTGATGTGACTTTTTTTATTTTTAAAATACAGTTTATGACAGGTTATGACCGGTTCAGGCTGGTCGTCTTGTGTCTGAACAGATGATCTGAGCTCGGCTAACTAATCTTGCCTTTCAGGATTTCACAGCTTCCACTCTTTAATGCCACTTACCTCTTCCTTCCACCTTTCTGGCTATCTCTGCCCTGTCTCCTTGTCTTTGCTTTCTTGGGACGGCCATGTAGGACATCCCAGGATTAGGTGACGACGGGTATGGGACGAAGACGCTGAGTAAGTTGGTTGAGGAATGGTCCTGTCTGTACAGTCAAACAACACTCCACTCCCCCCAAAACATTTCTCTTTTGACTTAGTGTTTGTTTCCTCTCTCTTTATTTTTTTGTTCCCTTATTGACTCATTTTGATAGCCTGTTTGCATGCTTCAGTATGACCTCTCAGTTTTTGTCCTGATTGTCTTGATTTCTGTCACCTCCCATCCTAACTCTGACATTGTTTGCAAATCACAAAAAAAGAAAGACATAAAAAAAGTGTTTGAGTTGTCTGGAAATACATTTTGTGTTTTTATCATGTAACTAGTATGTTCATTGTCTCTTTCTATAACAGACACAGCTGTTTGGATGTACTCTTGGGCAGCTGAATGTGATCACCTATTTTTAGGCCAGCATGCTGAGGTGTTCGTACTGTCAATGCTGTGTATATTTGTGCCTTTAAATGATTTCACATAGTACATTTTTAATGTCCTCTGTAATCTAGGATCCATGATCTTCCTCTATTTTGATGTATTGTTGAATCCCATGAAAATATGAGGTGCAAAGTGAAAGGGAAAAGTGCTCTTTCCTCCCATGTCTTGCTAGCTACGGTAGTCTCTTAACCCTTTACACTCGTACCCATATACTGTTTCAAAATGGCATATTTGGGCACTAATAAGCAGGGGTTGGAACCAAAAGTATGAACAGAACCACATTTTTTTTGTTCTCTTTCACTGTTCCAACCAGCAAAATAAAATTCTGAACCTGTTCAAATCCCCAAAAAGTACCGGTTTATATCGTTCCGTTCTGTTCCTTTTTTAACCTGTAAATCAGCGTTTTTTTACATTTAGCTCATTAAATTACTTCACCAATCAGTGCGAATACAGCAGGCAAGCTAGTTGTTCACATGCGTGATGGAAAGACAAGTGTGGCCTATGGCGCAAGATGCGACTGAAATTTGTCAGGTGGGGAGAGAGCGAGTGAGGGTTGAAGAAGAGGCTTAAAGCTCTGGGCATCTTGTTGTGACATGCATTATCTGAATTAGGTCCACAGAATTATACCTAAGAGGGGTGGTTTCTATGGAGGAACTTTGAATGTCCTTTGAGCTAGCTAGCTAACAAGCTTGTGTGTGCAGAGCGGCACCTGAATTAAAAACACGTCTTAGCTTTTTGTAGTTAATAAATCCATATGATAACTAGGACTATAGTATCCTTACCTACATAGCATTGAAAAACTTAATCCATTCTTCTTTAGCTATTTCATTAAAACGTCAGTACAGTAGCCTATGTTTCTGAGGTGGAGGGGCAGGTAGCCTAAAAGCCTAAACACGCACACACACACTGGCAACGATTTTTTTCAGCATGCAGGCAGACACTATAATATATTTATAAGTGATAGAGTGAGGGCTTTGCATAGGCGCTTTGTTGTGTTTTTTTTGTGGGACTAGAATAAAAATGCCTGGAACGTAAAATAACATTATTATCCGGTTCCTATCCTTTTAAAATAACGGTTCAGTTCCCGGAACAGTATGGATCACTTTCGTTCCCGGTTCCGTTTCTTTCCCCCCCCAAAAAACATAAGGTTTCGGTTCTGTTCCCTGAACCGGTCCCAACCCCTGCTAATAAGCGCCTAAATTGGAACGTGGTGGCTGTACAGTAATATGCTATACATGACATCAGAGCTCTGGCTCTGTGCTTCACAAGGCTGTATGGGTTTTGACTGACAGCTGTTCTGAACTTGAGCACAGCGCAACAAGAAGTTGCTCCCATCCCTCCCGCTAATTGGGCAACATTTGAAAATGTTTTGTTGAGTGAGGAAAATGCTGTAAATTAAGATGACTCAAATGTATTTTGAAAGGTGAGACATTGAGGATTATAATAAATACCGCTTTGATGTCATACAAGCAAGCCAACCACCGTGAGTCCAAATGTGTACTTCACATTTCCAGATTCTAAATCTCATGTCATATACAGTGTCAATGTTTATGATCACTATGTTTGATGTACAGTTACAAGATGACATGGCATCATCACCTGGTTTTTCTGAACAGAATGAGCCTGTTTGTTTATTGAGAAGAACATTGGCTGTGGCACACGCACTTGAATGCACTCATGACTCCTTTCTATGCGGACCAAAATTACAATCTGTTTTTCTGAATTACCTTCTGAAAGCCTAACTTATAACTTAGCTAGTCATGTTGGTAATAGAACAAGCCCACTTGACTGAGATTGTGAATTATAAAATGGACTGTTTTTAGATTACGTAAACAACAACAGTAGTTGTGTGATGGGGATGAAATAACTACAACTACAAGTCTGCTTGCTCTAGTTCCTCAATTTCACAGCTAGGAGAGCTCAGAAAAGTACCTTAGAGTTGAAGATTCTTTGAGTCATAAGTGTATTGAAATTGCTGAGGAACTGTGCACACATTTTCCTGTTATCTTCAAACTGTTACTTTTCCATTGCTACCATGGTTATGCATAAGCTTTTCATATGGAATTATGTAAGAAACATTTAAATGTAGCCCTATCCATATAGGCCAAATCCCATGAGTGTAAAGGGTTACAGGTTTTATTTTACTGCAACATTAATGGACACCCATCTATTGTAATGTTAGCTTTCTCCTCTTTTTTTATAAAACTATTATCTTGCTGTGTTTGATCCCTATCCTTGGATCAGAATACAAATAGTTGCAGAATAAAATCATGTTGGTACTTTCTTGCACATACTAACCAATCAACTTATACTAACCAATCAACTTATACTAACCAATCAACTAATACTAACCAATCAACTTATACTAACCAATCAACTTATACTAACCAATCAACTAATACTAACCAATCAACTAATACTAACCAATCAACTTATACTAACCAATCAACTAATACTAACCAATCAACTAATACTAACCAATCAACTTATACTAACCAATCAACTTATACTAACCAATCAACTAATACTAACCAATCAACTAATACTAACCAATCAACTTATACTAACCAATCAACTTATACTAACCAATCAACTTGTACTAACCAATCAACTAATACTAACCAACTTGTACAAAAAATGTGGAAATCAATCAATCCGCCATCATTAACACAATGGAAAAATCTAATGATTTATTATTGAAATTGTATGGGCGACCGAGGAAAAACAAATTGGTACAATTCAAGGCCAAGTGGCAAACCATAATGCAGCCACTAGGGATGGGGGTGTGAACATGCTGGTCTGGCTAGATGAGATGTAGCCATTATTTGTGTGCGTCCGTAAATTGTTGTTTGTATCTGGAGTAACAAAATCTATAAAATACAAATCTACTTAGCATGCACTCTAAAAGCAGAACCAATTAGATACAGCTGTACCTTTTCTGTGAGTTGCAAGGTTCATATAGATTTTATATGTGTTATGCTGAGCGTTAAAACTAAAGCAGGACAAATATTGTGTTATAGTAGAAGGTTAAATGAATCCTGGCAAAGGGAATGGGAAGGTTTTGAGACAAGCACACAACGTGATCATCCTCCCGAGAGCTACAGTCATTACCTAAAATAGATTAGGCCTATATTGACAATCTTTTGACTAGAGAAAATGATTTGCCCTCATAATATTCAAATGTATCGACCAAATAGTACAATGAAGCAATATAACTTGACACATTTCCCAACCCAAGCTCTAAATGAAAACGCATCCACTGGTCATTACTGCAGGCGAGAGAAAATAACCTCAGTGTTTGTGTTTGTGTTTGTTTGGGATTATACGGATACTTGAAAAGGATGTTTGCATAGTGCACTAGACAGTCACAATTCACTTTGAAAGCAGTATAAACGTTCTTGCCTTCTGTTGGGTGTTGTGTCACCACTCTTTGTCCACAATCAGTCTCATTCCTTTTTTTGTATGGCACAATTTACATTGAGCGTTTTCATTGAATGCTTCTAATCACTTCTTTATTCATCCAGATTGACATTCCTCCTGTCTTGGGACACTTGGTCAAGAGAATAAGCATGAACATGCATGTAATGTCCGTTTTAGTAACTTTTCTGTTTTATAGTAACTATTTTAGTAACTGTTTTATGTCACCAGGGAGTCAAGAGGACATGATTCTCTCCTATGAGCCTGTCATTCGGCAAGAGAGTGAGTCCTCTTCCAGTCTTTTATCAGAGTGGTCCTTGATAATGCACTATTTCAGTCAGTGAAACATTAGCTGCTTGCACATTGTCATGTATATATCTATGCACGCCAGTGTGTACAAGCACCACAGAGGTTTTAAAAATGAGACTAAACAATTGATTACTTCCTGTAACTCCTGCGAGGAAGATTCTGGAAAGTTCTTCCGTACTAGTTATTTACAGGAAGTAATCGCTGGTTGAGTCTCTAGACATCAAAACCTCTCTGGCACGAATACGCATTGGCTTGCTCAGATATAGCGTGGTTGTTGTAGTGAAATTGCTTGCCCACATTTACTGTGGAGACTAATGCTCAATGCACAGTTATAACCTATTATGTCTGTAAGTGAGTTGATTGACACATTTTATCTTACAGTTAATTACGCCAGACCCGTCATAATCCTTGGACCAATGAAAGACAGAATCAACGACGACCTGATATCCGAATTTCCTGACAAATTTGGCTCCTGCGTGCCACGTAAGTCCCTCTACCATCACAAGGAGATCAGTGGCCGTATGTATAACGCTTCTCAGATTAGGAGCGCTGATTTTGGATCAGTTTTGCCTCAGGTCAAAATTGATAAGATTTCATGGACAGGGTGAACCTGGGCCCAGATTCACAAAACCTTCTTTGGAATACATTTCTTCTTAACTGCCATTTTCACCTTAAGTATAGACTTATGAAGAAAGTTAAGCAAAGTTGCTATTCCTCAATAAAGTTATTGGAAATGTTCATACGTTTTTTCCTATGTTTCTTCCTATGAAAAGAGTTAAGAAGAAATGGGATTCTTGAAAATAATGTTTTAGGATCTTCTTGAAAATGTACTCAACTTTAGGACAGCTAAACCCTTGTCTTGTGACAACTGGATACTTTTGTAACCATGTATGTTTTCTTGCGCCACTGCCACAGACACAGTTGGCTACCGGACATTTAAATTAACAATAATAATTAACAATATTCTAGAAGTATTAAATAGCTAGCGTTAGCTTGTTAATTTGCAAAGAAGAACATGGCTAACTTAGCTAACGTTAATGTTGTTAACTATGTTGGCTAATGTTGTTATGCGTTAGCTCTTACCGGTCACGCAGTCCCTCTACCACTGCCTCTCCTATCATGGACAAAACCTTCTCCTCCAGCTGGTCCACATGAATGGTTGATACCCCTCCCCCCATCCAGTCTTCTTCAAATCCCTGCTTCTCTCAACTCCCTTCTTAGCAGCCGACTTGATGTCGGACTACTGTCCCTTGCTATACCCCCGACGGTGAAGACAGACTTGGGCACTCTCGCCCATCCTCTCTTTTGGTCTCTGCAATGACCCTTTAGTTATCGAGTCTCCCCAACAGCAACCTTTTCCTGGCTGCTATTTCCTCCACCATCACTTCAAGCTCTTGTTTTTGCACTTTCCTTGGTTATCCATTTTTGTGTTGATATACAGTAGCTAGTCTGATGGCTATAATGTGTGAATAATAACGTTTGTTTTTGTGTATAAAGGGTTCGCGAGCCAACAACAACAACAAACATTCTCAAGACATAAAGCAGATGAATAAATGTAATAAAATGGAAATATTAGAACTTTATTATAGTGGGCCAAATCCTATCATCCCTGTCACATAAGCTTATTTATTGGTTTCAAGCACGTCGCTAATGTCAATGCCACATAAGAAGATAGTTTTTAGGAAAGATATTTACGAAGTTCTTCAGAAAACTATGAATTCCGAAGAACATTTTGAGGAATTGCACTTACAAACTAAGTAGTGTTTTGTGAATCTGGCCCATGATCCTGGATCAGCACTTATACTCTGAGACGCTTGATACATATGGCCCCAGTCTACCAGGCTGTCTCAGGGTGGACACAGTTGCTGCATCAAGAATACATTGTGTGATCATGTGCCCTTGTGATTAGCTCTCCCTAATAAATTCCACCGTGCTGCCAATATACCATTGTAGTTTTATTTTATACCCATCTTCATTTGCTATGTTGTTATGGTGTTTGATTCATTATTTTTCCTCATTTCTCACCAAAAAGCTATTAATGTTCCCCCCCTTACATGTTTTGTTGGGTTCTTTGATTTGTATTATACATACTTGGTTAAATTATCCAGAGATGATTTCTTGATGACAATAATAATGTAGGTTGTTATTATACCCTGCTATTCACATGTGCAATTCTATTGAACCATTAAAGGGGAAGTTCAGGATTTTAGAATTTGACGTTAAGTCTCATGCTGAAAGTAGTCTATAGGCCAGGAGAAACTGTAATCCAAGGTTCGGTTTTTCTTGAAGAAATTACTATGAACTTCAGCTAACTTTAGCCACAGCTAGGTAATAATCAATGAAAGTTTATTTTTATTTTTTATGGCCAACTGAGAAAGGCAAAATCCAATAAAAGCTATGGGAACAAATCCAAATACATGTGGAATTCGTTTTACAGACAACAGGATTTGGAGTTTTGGCTGTAGACCAGATACTGTTTATGTATAGTAGTGTGACCATACTACTAAGTTCAAAGGTTCATGGACAGTAGAGTGCTTCTGGCATTTTACTCTAAAACCATTTTTCATACATTTCTCATTGGTACGCCATTAGTATGGTCTCACAATCCAATTATTTTGCACATTCAAGCCTCATATAGCGGTCCTAATAGCAGGCCTATGATTCATTCCTGAAAAAGTTTTGGATCCTTATGAGAGTTTTTGCTCCTGTTTGATTTTGGTAATCAGGAGACTGAACGTAATGTAATGAAAATAATTTTGAAAACTTGGATTTTTGGGACAGTATTAAAAGTTGACTAAGTAAGAAATAATCAACGAGGGGCTATGCATTCTATGGAAAATAATGAACAACGTGGAAGTGTGTAGCACGTCGTGGAACTGACCTTCCACAGAGTTGCATTATTTTCCAGAGATCGCACAGAGCTTCAAGTTGATTATCCCTTTTATACCATGGCTATAATTGAATACATTTGCCACTAGAAATGTGTTCATTTGCTGGTAGAAATGTGTTCAACATCCACTAGAGTAGCTCTATAATGCCCTTCAAGCCAATCAGAAAGGAGTATTCAACAATTCCATGGTATAATTAAACAATAAGGCACGAGGGGGTGTGGTATATGGCCAATATACTACAACTAAGGGTTGTTCTTAGGCACAACACATCGTGGAGTGCCTGGACACAGAACCTTAGCTGTGGTATATTGGTCATATACCACAAACCTCCGACATGCCTTAATGCTATTATAAACTGGTTATCAACGTAATTAGAGCAGTAAAAATAAATGTTTTGTCATACCCGTAGTATACGGTCTGATATACCATGGCTGTCAGCCAATCAGCATTCAGGGCTCAAACCACCCAGTTTTTAATGAGGAATATTTACAAACAATTGTTTGAGTTATATGACCTTTTTAAATACAGTTTTTCAGTATAATGATAGTATTTCATACTATTGTATATTTCAAAGAACTGTCCACACCACTGTCTACTTGATGTCATATTTTTATTTTGATCGCCATTGTTTTGATTTGGTTTGTTTTAATTGATTTATCTTTTTATTCCATCTATTTTGTAAACCATGTAAAGCGGCTAACTGTTCAGGGCAGCCAGGTAAGTGAGCCCCTTAGTTGCTGTATACAGAATGTAGTGTAACTAAGTTATTGGTTAATACAATGTAGTGAAAGGAAGTAGAATATGTTCCACACTGTTGTAAGTAGTAGATTGAAAATGGACTTAGAGTAGAAATTGCAGTATTGACATTTTAAAAATACTCCAAATGCCTCTCTACACATAGTTACCAGGAGATGTACAGATTCATTGTGGGGAATTGGGAAATTTCCCTTACTATTAAATCTACACATTTTTTAACAGTGTGATGGAGAATCTATAGATTTCCAGTGGAATCGCTAGACTTCCCTATTTTACACATTTACCGTAACACATATACCAAAGGTCAGATTGAACAAAATGCACATTTACCGTAACACATAAACCAAAGGTCAGATTGAACAAAATGCACATTTACAGTATCATTAACAGTTAGACTGGGTTTACATTCAAATCACCCTGCAAACACCAGATCTTAGCTTAGGTGCACTACTTTTTATGCTTTCAAAACACGATCATGGTATTTTGAAACATTTTCAGTGCATAATTAATTAGTTTGTTTACACAAACAGGTATAATAGTTGTGTTTATGTACAGTATCTATACTGTAGTCACACTGTACCTGCCTATGTAACTATAATATAAATAAAAGGTACTACGCTTCGATCACACCCACAGCGTCATTGCATTTTGGTACGACAGAATTACATTAATTTCCAATGAAACGCTGCATTTGACTTGCAGCATTGCGTTACAGAGGCGGTTGCAGTGTGTTCTGTGTGGTGCATCCTTTGAATTTATTGAACGTATGCGTCAAACTGTATGTGTAGACGGCTTAACAGAAATGGTAGCAGAAGGTGAATGTTGAACTTTTGTTGCACACATATCCAGATGATGCTGCGTACTATTTTGTGCAAGGACTCTTATCGTTGTGTTCGAAGTGTGGGATGTAGTGCCTTCTGAGATACTTCTAAATTGTTAAACCGATCACTATACGCTGCCCCCTCTATTACTCGCTTATCAAAAAGTTGCACATTCAGTTAAACAGTTTCCTCCCATTACATTGTACTTTCTGTATTATTTTAGCTTATTGTCTTCTCCTCTTGCATCAAAGATACCACTCGGTCGAGGAGGGACTACGAGGTCGATGGGCGGGACTACCATTTTGTAATGTCCAGAGAGCAGATGGAGCAGGACATCCAAGAGCACAAGTTCATTGAGGCGGGCCAGTACAACGACAATCTATATGGAACCAGTGTTCAGTCGGTCAAATATGTGGCGGAGAGGGTGAGTGTCACTGTCATTGAGATATACTGTATTTAGGCACTGTGTTTTCAACAGGCAGAAAAATAACGGTGGCTGGCGGCGGTGCGCTAATCCAATGTTAACTTTTATGGCTTATGCCTCGATCACATCGACAATGTTATTGCATTTTGGTACAACAGAAGTACATTAATTTCCAATGGAAATGTTCTGTTTGGTGCACAAATTGGATTTATTAAACGTATGCGTCAAACTGTATGCGTCGACGGCTTGACAGAAATGGTAGCAGAAGGTGATTGTTGAACTTTTGCGCAAAAGTGCTATTAGTGTGATCAAGGAATAACCATTTCCTTAATTAACTTCACTGAAACATTTTGTTGTTGTATTTTACGATCTTGTCTCATCGCTGGAACTCCCCAACGGGCTCAGGAGAGGCGAAGGTGGAGTCGCGCGTCCTTCGAAACATGACTCACCTAACTGCGCTCCTTTACACCCGCCAGCTTAACCCATTTGCCAGCCGCACCAATGTGTCGGAGGAAACACTGTTCAACTGGCTACCGGGGTCAGCGTTGCAGTGCCTTAGACCGCTGAGTCACTCAGGAGGCCCCACTGAAACTATATCTAACCTAATTCCTTAACCTAACCTTAACTCTACTACTACCTTAATACATATCGACCCCTATACATTAACTAACAAAAATGTTCTGCTGGTCGAAAATACACTTCCATATTTAACACTATTCAGGTTCCATTAAAATCTGTGGTTGTAGCATTGTGCTGATCTATATTTAATCCAGACAAAATGTGTTTTTATGTGTGATGTAACCACACAAAAAGATCATACCAAAATGTTTATTTTATTAGACCAATTTCAGAATTTTAAAATGTGGGTCTTATTGGACAAATAACTTAAAGGACAACCATGGTCTCCAAACATATCTATTCCTTTGTATGTGTTAAATACCTCTTCTAATAAAGTATTATGTCAGAAACAGTTATTTGACTCAATCAAGGACATTATGTAAATTCAATGATATACACTTTGTGTACAAAACATTAAGGTTACCTGCACTTTCCATGACATAGAATGACCAGGTGAATCCAGGTGAAAGCTATGATCCCTTATTGATGTCACTGGTTAAATCCACTTCAAATCAGTGTAGATAAAGGGGAGGGGACAGGTTAAAGAAGGATGTTTAAGCCTTGAGACAGTTGAGACGGGGATTGTGTTTGTACCATACAGAAGGTGAATGGGCATGACAAAATATGTAAGTGTCCTTTGAACTGTAGGCGCACCGGTTTGTGTCAAGAACTGCAACGCTGCTGGGTTTTTCACACTCAAAATTTCCCGTGTGTATCAAGAATAGGCCACCACCCAAAGGACATCCAGCCAACTTTACACATCTGTGGGAAGCATTGGAGTCAACATGGGCCAATATCCCTATGGAATGCTTTCGACACCTTGTCCTGACAAATTTGGTATTTGGTATTTTATTAGGATCCCCATTCGCTGTTGCAAAAGTTGCAGCTACTCTTCAAATCAGTGTAGATAAAGGGAGCTGTTCTGAGGGCAAAAGGGGATGCAACTCAATATTAGGAAGGTGTTCTTAATGTTTGTACACTCAGTGTATACTGTATAGAGTATGTACGTGTATAAACTGTCTCTTTCCTCTGTCAGCAGGGTAAACATTGCATACTGGACGTGTCAGGGAATGCCATAAAACGACTACAAGTAGCACAACTCTACCCCATTGCCATCTTTATAAAGCCTAGGTCCATTGATTCATTAATGTGAGTTCTCTCATATCCTAACTCATGAAAATATTACATAGCAGATGTGTTTATTACGGATATCCAATACAGGAGAAGGAGCTGTCATCATTAAATCGAGTGCAGAATATATTTTTAAATGGGGAGGGGGTAAATCAGGCAATTAAGTGGAAATGGGAGTTGAATTGACAAATACCACATTAACCTAATGAACGTAATTCATAGTCCATACATGTGGAAATGTAGTTGCAGAGATTAGAACCTTTGGGACTGATTTCCCAGACATAGATTGAGCTTGCTTTTTAGTCCAGGACTAGGCATAATCTGTGTCTGGGAAACTGCCCCAGGGTCTCTGATGCCTCACAACAAACCTTTGTTCCCAGGGAGATGAATAAGAGATTAACAGAAGAGCAGGCCAGGAAGACATTTGACCGGGCCATGAAGTTGGAGCAGGAGTTTGGCGAGTTTTTCACAGGTACAGTATCCATGAGTAAAGATGCACAATGTTCCTCATTTTAGACAAAAGAGATGTGAAAGTTGTAGTCTCAACCCTTGTTAATGTATACAGTCCTGGGGCCTCATTTCTCAAGCCTCTGTGGATTAAAAAGAAATTGGCCCACATGGAGATACTACAATTAGATGGGAATTATGAACATTATTGATGTTCATCATTTCAATGATTAAACAGATCCCTACTGTAATTCTGCATATGTGAATGAGCATTACAAGCCTGCCTGGATAATGCCCTTCATTCACCTTTTATGGTGACAAATTACACCCTCATTTGCTGTATGGTTAAGAACTATTAGAACTAAGCCACGGCAGTAAAAACCAAAAGAGCAGGTGTTTGCAGAATGTTTTAATCTTTTGCAGTGACTTTTTCCACCTTAACCTGTGTGACCACAATGTGTTCTATGGGTGCAATTTATTATCATCACAAACAGTATGTACATGACAAAAAAAGATTTCCTTCTATTAGGAAATAATTTATAAATGGTTAGATCTGCCTGTACTAAATGTATCCCCTTGTTTTGCAGCCCTTGTTCAAGGTGACACCTTAGAAGACATTTATAACCACTGCAAAATGGTGATAGAGGAGCATTCAGGACCCTACATCTGGATCCCATCAAAAGAGAAATTATGAGAACACACCACTTTGGCAGGGATATTGGACTGCTAGATTCACAACATACTTTGTAACATATGTTCAACTGTAATGGTAATTTATATTGTTCATAATTATAGCCAATTAAACTGATTTTTTTCTTATAGTTTCTTTTTTTTCCACGTTCAATATGAATGTTCCTGAATGTACACCACAACGTTTAAGACACATTTTTGGCCTATAACAATTGACTGTTTGTATATTTCATGTTTTTATTTTTAAAAATGCTAAGGAAATTTAATAAACAAGGGCATGTGTTCACGTCGACACTGCGTGGAATTTCAAATGAATATTCGAAGATCGCCACGCCAATGAAGGAGGGGAAGGAAATAATATCAGCTTCTTTTGCTTCTCTCCACACAACAGCTAGCACTGTGTCCCCTGACATTCACCTCACATCAGTAGTTGACATTTTGTGTGACTTTAGCATCTATGGCCCTTGGACACAGTTCATCGTAATCCGCCTATTTTTACGTTCTTCTTCTTCTTTTTTATTATTTTGTGAATTCAGATTTGTTTGAAAATGTTTTCTTTGAATAAGAATTCTCAACTGTATTGTTTTTTGTTGTTGTGCAGATTATTTCTTAAAAAATACAATTATTGTTAAGATGCTTTGATTAGAATGAAGAATTAAGGGGGACATCTACATTTAGGTGTAGGAAATGTGACATTATATTTTGCTATTTATATTGATAGAGGGCACAACAGCACAAAGTATTTATTATGAAGATATATAACTTTGATTAAAAAACGAATAAATCATCTGATCTTAATTGTTTAACATAGTGTGTGGTAGATTTAGAGATGATGGGGTTGTTATTTGAGAGTAAATGGAAAACTACAGGTCCCAAGTCCTTTGAGGACTGATAGTAAGTAATGCACTGTGGTGAGCCTAAAGTCTTAATCCGTATATTCACAAAGCAGTCTAATGATAACTTTGCCACTTAGGAGCAATTCTTATCAGAATTCTGTAATTTTTCCCATAAGTGTAATACATTTTCTGAAAGTAATTCCCAAATTCTCACTTTGCGCACGTTTGCCACAGACTTCCCAACATTTGAATTCCCAGTGGCCGAGTGCAGCATCTGGAAAGTGTCTGAAGTGAAATTTCACAAATGAAAAGTAAGTATCATAATGAATTACAGTAGGCCTATAACCAAATGCAATGTGCTTTGTTACTTTTTTTTCCATTCATGAAACACATTTGGGGATTTTGATGAATGGAAGCTCCTGTGTCCGTTCAATTATTTAAAGAACTATAGTCTTGTATATCGGATACAATTAAAGTAAATTAAAAGGATTATTTTATGATTTCTTACCAGTCTTACGTTTATCAATCAATCTTATTTTATTTAGTGAACGCTGAAATGACAATATGCCTCTAACAAAGCTCTTAATTTAGGAGAGGTGGAGAGGACTTCTAAGGGCTTTAGAATTTTCTTAACTGTCAGCTTTTGCCATTACCAAGCCTAGACACATCAGCCTATTAAAGATCTTAAAAGACTAAAATATCTTGTGCCAATATTGCATTGATGCATCATTGACAAGGCTACTAGCTACTACTAACATTAGACAACATTTAAGTTTTCGAATATATTACAAAATCCCACGTTTTTGTATATCTGTTTCACACATATCCATGTGCTTTTAAGGAAAAAAAGATAAGAGGTCCATGTTGTAAGTTCATCATATGTTGTAAAAAAACAAAGAGCCTTACGGATTTGTCAAATAGAAGTCCTGTAGGATATTGTTATTGTCATCGCTCCAAGGTGGCACCATGCAAAAGTGCACTTTAACCATAGTTTCTCACGTGATGGATGATTATTGTAATGCATATCCTATAACATGTTAAAGGCCTACATGTCAGTGAAGCCAACATGAATATACTAATGATTGTATATATTGATGTCTCCTCGCCAGCAGAGGGCGTAATCACTCTATGGGTTGGCTCCACCAGGCTATCATTGATGAATATCAAATCAAATGTATTTATAAAGCCCTTCATACATCAGCTGATGTCACAAAGTGCTGTACAGAAACCCAGCCTAAAACCCCAAACAGCAAGCAATGCAGATGTAGAAGCACGATGGCTAGGAAAAACTCCCTAGAAAGGCCAGAACCCAGGAAGAAACCTAGAGAGGACCCAGGCTATGAGGGGTGGCCAGTCCTCTTCTGGCTGTGCCGGGTGGAGATTATAACAGTACATGGCCAAGATGTTCAAATGTTCATAGATAACCAGCAGGTTCAAATAATAATAATCACAGTGGTTGTTGAGGGTGCAACAGGTCAGCACCTCAGGAGTAAATGTCAGTTGGCTTTTCATAGCCGATCATTCAGAGTATCTCTACCGCTCCTGCTGTCTCTAGAGAGTTGAAAATACCAGGTACGGGACAGTTAGCACGTCCGGTGAACAGGTCAGGGTTCCATTGCCGCAGGCAGAACAGTTGAAATTGGAGCAGCAGCATGGCCAGGTGTACTGGGGACAGCGAGGAGTCATCAGGCCAGGTAGTTCTGAGGCATGGTCCTAGGGCTCAGGTCCTCTGAGAAAAAGAAAGAAAGAGAAAGAAAGAAAGAGAGAATTAGAAAGAGAATACTTAAATTCACACAGGACACCGGATAAGACAGGAGAAATACTCCAGATATAAGAGACTGACCCTAGCCCCCCGACACAAACTACTGCAGCATAAATACTAGAGACTGAGACAGGAGGGATCGGGAGACACTGTGGCCCCATCCGACGATACCCCCGGACAGGGCCAACCAGGCAGGATATAACCCCACCCACTGCCAAAGCACAGCCCCCACACCATTAGAGGGATATCTTCAACCACCAATTTACCATCCTGAGACAAGGCCGAGTATAGCCCACAAAGGTCACCGCCACGGCACAACCCAAGGGTGGCGCCAACCCAGACAGGGAGATCACGTCAGTGACTCAACCCACTCAAGTGACGCACCTCTCCTCGGGACGGCATGGAAGAGCAACTGTAAGCCAGTGACTCAGCCCCTGTAATAGTGTTTAGAGACAGAGAATCACAGTGGCGAGAGGGGAACCAGCCAAGCAGAGACAGCAAGGGCGGTTCGCTTCTCCAGTGCCTTTCCATTCACCTTCACACTCTTGGGCCAGACTACACTCAATCATAGGACCAACTGAAGAGATGAGTCTTCAATAAAGACTTAAAGGTTGAGACCGAGTCTGCGTCTCTCACATGGGTAGGCAGACCATTCCATAAAAATAGAGCTCTATTGGAGAAACCCCTGCTTCTATGATATATTGGGGGTCCACTTTCTATGATATAATAGAATCTCTTCTTCTATGATATAATGGGGGTCCTCAAACAATCGTTTAAGTGCATGCCGCCACCTACTGTGCTGGACGATGTACGATCAATCATGATCTTCCCAATTCTGTACTACCATGAAAAAATTAACTAAAACAAAATAAATCCCTACTAACTTTTACCACACCCTCCCCCAAAACCCCTCCCCAACCCTATTAAACTATATCTATATCATGCTGAAACACTCCAGCCTTAGGATTGTTCAGGATGTCAACAACCATTTCAACAGTAACATCTGTTACCCCCAATATCTCTTTTGCCATCTCCACATGAGCCCACTCAGACACTCTTGACACTCATTCCATGTGCACAGTCCAATAGCACTACAAAAACATCCTTCTTCAGACACCCACATAGAGGTTGAAAAATCCCTGATAGCGTTATCATCTTATGCAAAAATGTAAAACAACGCATTGCTGAACACTGCAGCTCAATCTGGTGTAAGAACACTGACTATCCAGTAGTAGCTCACTTTGTTGAAGCGAACCGTCCTCTCTCCTCCCTCAAATACACAGGCATTGAGCATGTTGCTCTACCAAGGAAAGGAGGTAACATTGAGATCTGCCATTTGTGCTGTAGACTTGTTAGGTAATCCAGCCATCTCTGACATTCTATGCAGGCTTATTGGTGCTTACGAATGGCTCCTCGTCCTCCAATTATCCAGTACTTCCGCCTCATCTCCCCATAGACCCTCTCTGGCCCTGGGTGGAGAAGCCTCTCATCATAACTCTTGATGAGGAGCCTGGTAAGAGGGTGTCTGGAGTCAAGGATAATTTGGTGGATAGCATCGGGGTCCAAAACCGACTCTGATCACTCCAAGGATTTGATCATATTCTGGGGCGAGAGAGAGAAGACGGCTCTCCTTAGCAACTTCCCTACCGGCTTTCAGAGCTTTTAGCTCCTCAGGGAAGCTAACTGCTTGTGTATGCTGGAGGAGTAGTGTCTCTGCCGCAAGGCAGGTGGGTATAGAAGCCACCCCATCTGAGGTCTGGTTTGTGGCGCCGATCAGATCCGGCAATGTTTGGGATTGTGCTAGGTCAGGGAGTGCTGTTGTTGGTTCCGTGAGCTTCAGTTGGTTGCGGAGGGGCCACACGCCTGGGGGCTGTCGGCCACTCGTTCTCTAGTTGGGACAAGAATGGTGGTCCCAAGCTCCAGCGATGGGGTTGAGCCAGTTCCTTAAGTGTTTTACCGCAAGTAACGTCATCAGCAGGATTGTTTATGCTATCAACATACCTCCAGTCCTGGACTTCTATTAGGTCTTGGATTTCCGCAATGCGAGTTCCGACGAACACCTTAAACCTGCAAGACACCGACATGAGCCAGGTCAATGCAGTGGTCGAATCACTCCAGTAGATGGCAAGGTGAGCTCACAAGGTAGAGGCCAACTGGGCGCTGGAAAGGGCAGCACTGAGTTCCAGCCAAGGCATTGACAACTGCTTCTTGGGTGCGACCCTGGACCTGGCCATGACAAAGGAGACATGGGTGTGGCCTGCCTTATCCTCCACTCTTAGATAGGAAACCGCCCCATAAGCTCGCTCCGAAGCGTCACAGAACACATGCAGTTCCAGGCATGATCCCAGTTGGCCAGCACAGGGTGGTACATAACATCCTGGCATTTGGACTTCAGAGAGCTCCGATAACTCTGTTTCCCAACAGATCCATCGTTCCACTAGGTCAGCCGGGTGGATCGGTTCATCCCAGTCTCTCTTGGTAGCTTCCGGTTGGTTCATCCCAGTCCCTCTTGGTCTGCCACAGGTCCTGGACTAAGACTTTGGCCCGGGTTGTGTATGGCAGGATATACCCAAGGGGATCGTATTGACTGGCCAGGGTCCTATAGATGGTACGCTGAGTGGGGGTTTTGGTACTCAGGGCTGAGCGGTGCTTGTACCCCAGGGTATCCGGTATGCAGCTCCATCTCAGTCCTAGAGTGGGCTCTTCTGGGTTAACACCAGACTGCGATAGCCATAGTTCACTGCTACTGGACCTAGCTTGTTGAGGGAGGTGCTGGATAACCTCCGCACTGTTACTAGCCCACTATCGGACTTCAAATCCCCCTTTGGACAGTAGATTCCGTACTTTATCAAGGAGTGCTTTCACTTCAGCCATGGATGGGTTGCTCTGTAAGAGATTATCCACATAGAAGGCATTTTCCACTGAATTCCATACCTCTGGGTCACTGTCTGGATGCTCCCGTGCGTGTCTCTGCAGAGCATATATGGCACAGCAAGGACTGCAGGTGGTGTCAAATGGGAGTTCTTGCCATTCATAGATGGTGGGCTCTGCGTCTCGTTCCATATAATAATAATAATAATATAATAATATATCCCATTTAGCAGACGCTTTTCTCCAAAGCGACTTACAAGTCGGCTGGGGCCACTACTTTTACATATGGGTGGCCCCAGTGGGAAACGAACCCACGACGCTTGGCGTTGCAAGCGCCATGCTCTACCGACTGAGCCACACAGGACAGGACACAGGACTATCTCGCCATATGAACCGGAGCAGTGTGGTGTCGGAAGGCAGCAGACGAATCTGATGAAACATGGCTTTAATGTCTCCACTGATGGCTGTAGAGTGTTGCCGGAACCGGAGGAGGACACAGAGCAAGGAAGGACCTAAGGTTGGTCCGGGGAGTAGACAGTCATTCAGGCTTTGACCAGCAGCTTGGAATAACAGTTGAAGACAAGTCGGTACTTCCCACCGTGTTGCTGGATAACATGGTGAGGGAGACACCAGGATTTGCTGAGTGTGTTCCCCTCTCCGTGAGTGGTCACTTTTGTGACATAGCCTGCCTTCACAAGGTTATGAATCTCTCGGTTGGAGAAGGTGTCCATCTTCCAGAGCATCTCTACATTCTGAAGGAGGTCAGTGGCTGCACAGGGGGATGGAGTTGGATTGCTTCTGGTGAAGAGGACTTGCTGTGACTGTACAGCTTGGGTGGAGAGAAGTAGATGGGCTGGACCTTGCACAGCCCAACCCAAGGATGTACGGACAGCAATGGGCCCTCCTTCTGGTCCAGCTCGTATAGGCTCAGTCGGGGTGATGAGATGTGGGTGGTCAGACCCAATCAGGATAAGTGGCGCTACTCTGGCCAGGTTAGGAAGATGCAATCCTCGTAGATGAGGATATTGTTTCTGTAGAACACTTACCGGGCAGGAGTGCTCTGCAAGATTCAAGCCATCTAAGGCATTGGTGATGTTATAGGCCACATCCCTGTTTCCTGAAGGTGAAATGCTAAAGGTCACAACAGAGCCTTTCATTTGGATAACATCATGTCGCACTGTTCTGAGATTAAGGGTCTCGGGGGTCCCCTCCAGGTTAAGCTGACGGGTGGCCGCCGTGAGAATGATTGTTCTTTCTGACCCATCATCTAAAATGGCGAATGTATCAATGCTTCTCCCTTCACTTTGTAGAGTGACCTTGACCACCTTCAACATGACCCTTGGAGACCGGTTCTGCTGATTGAGGTACACCTCCTTTGCAGCTCCTTCCATGAGCATACTCTGCTCTTTCTGTGCTTGGAGAATTACATCAAGCAACACGGTGAGATGGATTTCCTTACAGCGATTGCAGGGTTTCCTCAATGTGCAGGTCTCCCCACCTTATGGCTACGGGCACACTTGTAGCATCACTCGCCTGAAGCGATCCAGGCCTTCAATTGAGTTTGAGTGAGCTTTTTAACCCTGGAGCATGAGCCAAGGAAGTGCCCCTTACTATTGCAATATGGGCAGTAAGGCTGGAATTTGATGTTCTTGCTCTTGAGAGGAGTCTTCTTCCCGGGTTTCTCCCCGGCTTCACTATTTAACTTCTTCGATATAGGGGGCGCTCTTTTAATTTTTGGATAAAAAAACGTTCCCGTTTTAAACAAGATATTTTGTCACGAAAAGATGCTCGACTATGCATATAATTAACAGCTTTGGAAAGAAAACACTGACGTTTCCAAAACTGCAAAGATATTGTCTGTGAGTGCCACAGAACTAATGCTACAAGTGAAACCAAGATGAAATTTCATACAGGAAGTGCCCCAGATTTTGAATGCGCTGTGTTCCAATGTCTCCTTATATGGCTGTGAATGCGCCAGGAATGAGCCTACACTTTCTGTCATTTCCCCAAGGTGTCTGCAGCATTGTGACGTATTTGTAGGCATATCATTGGAAGATTGACCACAAGAGACTACATTTACCAGGTGTCCGCTTGGGGTCCTCCGTCGGAATTATTGCGCAATCTCCAGCTGCGTGCACTTTTCCATTTTCTTCAGAGGAGAAAGGCAACTGCCACGAATGATTTATCATCGAATAGATATGTGAAAAACACCTTGAGGATTGATTCTAAACAACGTTTGCCATGTTTCTGTCAATATTATGGAGTTAATTTGGAAAGAAGTTTGGCGTTGTAATGACTGAATTTTCAGGGTTTTTTCTTAGCCAAAACGTGATGAACAAAACTGAGCGATTTCTCCTACACAAATAATCTTTTTGGAAAAACTGAACATTTGCTATCTTTATTTTATTTTCTTACCTTTATTTAACTAGGCAAGTCAGTTAAGAACAAATTCTTATTGTCAATGACGGCCTAGGAACAGTGGGTTAACTGCCTTGTTCAGGGGCAGAACGACAGATTTGTACCTTGTCAGCTCGGGGATTTGAACTTGCAACCTTCCGGTTACTAGTCCAAAGCTCTAACCACTAGGCTGCCGCCCAGTGCTCCTCATTGAAAACATCTGAAGTTCTTCAAAGGTAAATGATTTTATTTTAATGCTTTTCTTGTTTTTGTGAAAATGTTGCCTGCTGAATGCTAGGCTAATGCTATGCTAGCTATCAATACCTCTTACACAAATGCTTATGTAGCGATGGTTGAAAAGCATATTTTGAAAATCTGAGATGACAGTGTTGTTAACAAAAGGCTAAGCTTGTGAGTGAATATATTTATTTTATTTCATTTTGCAATTTTCATGAATAGTTAACGTTGCGTTATGCTAATGAGCTTGAAGCTATGATTACGCTCCCGGATACGGGATTGCTCGACGCTAGAGGTTAAGTACATGGTAGTGGGATTTGGCCTTTTCGGTCCCTCCTGGCATTCAAACTCCTTCCTTCCCCCAGTGGCTATGGCTGAGATTGTAGCCTGGTGAGCGATGCTCTTCGCCTTTGCCTTCACCTCCAACCTTGTGGCCAGGTCTCTGAGAGCATAGGTGCTTCTCGAGCCCTCTCTCAGGATGCCCTTGTTCAAACAATGTTCAATGAAACAGTCTCTGAGGTACACTGGAAGTTTGCTAAGAAGCCTGTCCACGTGGGAACCACATTTCAGCTCGTTCCATTCTTCTCCTTCAACGGATTGGAGCATTGAGGTCAGGGATTGGACAGCCAGGGAGAACTCTTGGAAGGCAGCATGGTCTCCCATTTTAAGGGCTTGGAGAGCGGCAGTGTACGGTGTTGTGGAGTGGATAAAGGATTGGGCTAGGATTGGGCTAGCCTGTATGCACTGGGAAACCGCAAATGATCCATTAGTATTTGGTATTTGTAGCGTTCTGACAGATGACTATGAATACCCAGTAGGCTCTCCAATGCCATTTCCAAAAGGACAAATTCACTCTCCTTTCCGCTCTCAAAGTATGGTAGTTTGGGTCTGGGAATTCCATAGGCTGAGGCTACTAGTAGTTTCATAATGTTCGCTCCCTTAACTGGTTGCGTGAAGGATAAACCCGGGACTTCTGATGAGCCCACTGTGGCCTCATTGGGCCGGTCCCCTACTGTCCCAGACCCTCCATTGATGCAGCCGGAATTGGGTGAGACCCCTCCCACCTGAGATTTGAGGACTGGCCTGGCCCTGGACGAAAGGAACAATTTGCCGTGGTTGGTAATTGGCGGAAAGGCAAAGGAGTGATGCTTTGTCCAGATGGAGGAATGCTAACTTGTGTCACTGGCATAGAGGGAGTTGGTGGAGCGGCCTGTCCCCCGTGCTGGCTGTTGACCCCGGAGCCTCCGGGGACTGTGTGCCATGCTGTACCAGAGGGGCAGATTGGGAAAGAAAGACAGGTCAGGACCATGTGGAGGGGTGGTCAGGTCAACTCCCTGTTCGTTCTTCTCCAGGAAGGATGAGACCATCCGTGCCTCCTCCAATTCCATTCTGGCTTGATGGTGCCGTCGCTGCTGTGCCAGGTCCTTGGAAATGAATTCCCGTTCCTGTAGAGCTCTACGGGCCTGCACATCCAATTGGTGACATTGTTCGTCAGCCTGTTGTTCCTCCTCAATCTGACGCTCAATTTCCTCCAAAGCCAATAATTTCATCCTCTTTTGTAGGACAGCGGTCTGTGAATCGCTGAGGGCTAGTGAATGGCGTCTACCATGGCCACTTCCAAAGGGGTATCCACCGGTTGAACTCCCACTCCGTCTAGAGTGCCTCAACATTTTCCCATTAGTTAAGGGGTGAGCGGAACCTGCCTCAGGAAGCTGGTGCTGTGCTGTTGGAGTCACCTCCATGGGTTCTTCATGTAGACCACTTTCCTGCTCCAAAGCAGTTTCCGGTCCTTGGCTCAGATGGCTGAAACGTATAGTTGATCCATCAACACTTTGAGCTCTGGTGGACTTGCCCTTTGATGTTGGAAACTCAACCACATAATCCTTAAAATAACCAGGTGCTTGCCTAGTTCTTCTGGTGCTGCTGGTCGTTGAGGATGAAGCCTTTGTTGCTTTCGGCTTAGCTCCTGGATATTTCCTTTGTTCCAAGACCTTTCCCTCAGCTGCTCTCTCCTCCTCTCTTCTTCCTTCCAGTGGAGGCAATTCTTCCCTCTCCTCCAGTCATTTAGGCTCGTAACTATTTATCATATATCATGAAGGAATACAAACAGTGGTTATTCAATCTATAATCCCCATTAGTTTGATATCAAAGTCAAACATTACACAATGTTTGAAGCGTGAGCTCCAAGCCGCGCTCCGCAGTAATAACTATAAACAATAACTGATGGCCCACTCTCCGGATCGCAACAGATAGTTCAGATGAAAGGTAACAGAGTCGGTGGACTTGTGTGGATTCATGGACGCACAGAACTTCTGGATCAGATGGAGTTAAGGAAGAGAAAGCAGTGAGCTCGGGCGATGGCAATTTCCTCCTTTTATGGAGTTGAGATCTGTCTGACATTTCCACCTGACCTAATTAAAGTGCCCCTGGCCCAGCTGAGTAAGTGTCAATGAATTAAAGGATTATTCCACCAACTTCATGGGCCTTTTCTACAGTACACTTCAACTGTATATCCTGTGTGTACTTTCTGGCAAATGTGTCAAATGTACCTGTTTTAAGGTATCCATTTGAGAGAAACCCTTCCAACAATCAGACCAATGGTATGGTTTCTCTCTTGCGTGAACTCTCTGATAATGGTTAGTTTAGGGTTTGTAATAAAGCACTTTCACAGTCAGAGCAGGAGTGAGGCTTCTCTCACCATGAGGAATATATTTCACAATCTCTTCCTCTTCTTTAATCAGCCCCAGTGTTTGACTGCAGTCTCCCAGCTTTACTGATATCATCTCTGGATCCTGCGCTGCACACTGGACTCCACTGTCACAATCAGGAACCAGTGACTCTGGTTTGGGCTCAGTGTGGAAGGAGAGTGGCAGGCTGTGTCTGTCCTCACTGTCCTACAAATTGATGAGAGAAAATATATTCAAACAAATTGATGGCACAGCATTATCACAACTCTCTTATATGGTAGAAGTGAGACCTTATAGCTTATTAAAATGGCTAAATGACTTGCCTATATATGGAACAAATGTATAAATGAGTGTGGAAGGTAGCCTAGTTGTTAAGACAGTCTGGCTAGTGCATGACCCATAATTGCTCAGTTGCTCTGGATAGGAGTGTCTGCTAAATTAGTAAAATGTAATAAATACACAACTAATATTGTTCCATCACTCACCATTTCAAAAACGGGTTTGTCACCTGATTTCCCTTGAAATATCTGTGATGCTTTGTTAATCAAGCAGACTTTATGAGATCTCTGTACTTAAAAGTTGTTTCCTGACGAGAGCTAGTTAACGTTATATGGTTAAACAAACACAAATGCAGCTACTTTGCTGTTATTCTGGCTGCAGTGTTTGACGTGACTGTAAATTAGCCGTAGTTGGCAAGCTAGCAAGCAAGGGATAAGAACGTTGCCAGCCAGTATGACAATAGAACGAATGACTGGGTCGCGCCCATAGATACAGAACAAAATACTTAATGACTGTGTCACGTTTTTGGCAACAGAACCAATAGAACGAACGACAAACGATTTGTACCGGGACTGTATCTTGTGGAAGGATAAATAAACAAAAATAAAGTTTAATTAAAATCTCAATCATTATTTTAACATGTTGGTAACCCATTGCATAACGCTCTCGAAGCGTGCGCTTGGCGGATATATTGGCACCGTAACAACACCCGTGCCAATATATCCTCTGAACACCGGTATTAACACTTAAATATGTGATAGGTCAGGTTCGGGATCATTTTCAAGTCATCTGCTGGTTACTGTCCTAACCCTGGAACGGGTAGTACCGTAAAAAGGAGCTGGCTTTCTGAAAACTGTGGCCATCCTGTCTGCTCTCTATGGGCTGGGTTTCTATTTAGTTTAAAAGGAATTAAGATGATCTTAGTGCTACAATGCTTTTGGGAAACCCAGCCCAGGTCTCGTTGAAAGTTGTAATCATCCAAATTAAACGAATAATTGTGTTAGTGGCGGAGTTTGGGGTGAGAAAAACTGGAATGGTGTTACTCCAGCTAACAATTTAGTGATATTACCTAAGAAGCTGGTGTTTGGAGGATATATCGAGGGCCGGCAAACCGTGCCAATATATCCTCCAAACACCAGCATCGAGGGCATTATCACTTTTATACAACAGGTTACCAAGATAGTCCAATAATATTTCGTTAACTTTATTTTTATGAATTTATTCACGCTATTTAATCCTTCCACAAGATATAGTCCTGACACAAATCTAAGGTTGCGCCCCAAGCCGGCTGGTCGTTCATTCTATTTGTTCGGTTATCAGAGACACGACCCAGTTGTTCAGACTTTTTGTTCTGTATCTATGGATTCCATTGTCATACTGGCTGGCAATGTTCTTGTCCCTTGCTTGCTAGCTAGCCAACTACGGCGAACTTACAGTCACGTAAAACAGTGCAGACAGTAGCTGCATTTGCATTAGTTTAAGCTGTTTTTTAGTGACATTTATTTGTATACATCCATAACAATGAGCTAATGAGGCGCGATTTCGCCTGGCATAGAAAATGTGCTCTCTCCTCAGGACACCGTTCAGAGGAGCAAGCTAACAACACAGCCAACTGAATCTGGAAAGACTACAAACTAGATGCACTTCATTCCGTTTGACTTTTTTCAATTTACATTTCTTTGTATATTTCCATAAAAATGATGCCCGCTGATTCATGTTTTCGACAGGCTGAGAAACACTGCCTGTCTGTCTTCTGAATATTGAAACAATGATGCAAATGTCAGAGACACAGGAGCTAATGTTTAAACAAATAGCTGCTGTTGAAAACTACATGTTGGTCTAAAATAAATGTGAGATAATGTTTTAATGCTTTTTATAATGGAGATCAATTATATAACTTGCCTGAATGGGCTGATGAGACAGTGGATTGCGCAGTCAGATGGAACAGAGTAAATAGGCATTTTAATGTCATAGATTTAGCTGGTGGTAACTTGTGGAATAGACACTGGCTGAAATGCGCTTTTAACCAATCAGCATTAGACCCACCAGTTGTATAATAGGACATTAGTATATAACAGACCTCCCACTGTCCTCACTTTCAGGATCCAGTCCTACGTACCAACCTACCTGCTGTCCTCATGCACTTTGATTATACTATAGCACTTAGCACCATGACCAAGATCTCTATTCATTTAAGTGATCAGATTAGGGCTTTCAGGAGGAAGGGGAAATCTAGTGAGGACATTTCAAAAATACTGTTAGATTTGGGGATTACAGTCACGGACAGTGCTATTCGAAAACACTATCGTCAGATGCCTGTTTTACGCCGAACGCGAAAGCCCAGGAAAATGAACAGGTATAGTATGGCTGCAGTACGCCTAATAATGCTAAACATAATGTTTAAATACATCTACTGGTAGCCTTTACTGTATGCTGCACATTTTTAGATTGTATACCATTTCCAGCAAGACTATACAAGCCATCTACTCACTGATTGATGAAGATGATGAGCGATCGGCGAAGGAGATGAGGAATCTGTTGGCATCACAGCACAACATCAACATTGCTCTAATCACAGTCAGAAGGCAGTTGAAGAAACTTGGGTGGATTTCTAAGAATAAGGCTCGGTATGAAACATATGTTTCTGAAGGTATTGTAGGCTTTCTGTTTTACAGAACATTAACCATGTGGGTTCTTGTTCTGTAGTTTCGACCCAATGGAAAAACGCGTGGTTCCAAAGAAAGCGGTGAGTTTGGCGAGATTCCTAAAACGTGTTTGTGTATGCAGCATTTGTGTAGAACAGTCACTTGTGATTGTTAAGATTGAGTGAGCTAATGCATCTACTGTTTCTATCATAGGCCATGATAGATGGGGGGCCAGCGCAGTACCATTCCGCTCAGCTGATGAAGTTGCACATGGAGCAGATTCAAACTTTGAAAACTGACATCGAGTCATTGAAGGTAGACCAGCAGAAAGAGAAACATTATCTGAGGGCTGAGATACGGGCTACGGCTGATGCATTGGTCCAGAGCCAGGTGGCATTGGCAGAGTGCCAGGCCGCATTGGTGGAGAGTCAGACAGAGAATGGTTCGTTGAAGAGGGAAGAGATGGAGTCACAATTCATGCCAATCCATGTGAGCTCCGGAACCACACTTCCGACAGGCAGTTCGTCAGTTCACCCTGACATTTCCATTCCTCGACTGACACCAGAACGTAACGAACTGCTCACCGAGCACAGCATGGGCCGCCCGGACCGTTATGCTGTTGTGCTATTCCAAGAATGCGTAACCAAAGAGAGATATCGCGAGTGGGCACAGAATACCAATTGGGATGGATCCAGAGGCAAATTTGGCTTACCAGTGAATCTCCGAGTGTTCATCATGAAAAATGTGTCTCAGATGTTTCTCTCCTTGAGTGATGCAACCCGAAAAAGCATAAAAGATCGAGTAAATGAATCTTTGAGGAAGCCGAGGAAGTCTGGATATGGCATGGCCCGTTTTCCTTGAATTAGGCATATGTCTACAGTATGTAGGCTAGTAAAATTATAGTTGCCCTGTTTGTTGTTTTTGTCACACTTTACAGTGGCCGAATAAACATCCATATTTTGAATGTATTTTTATTTGTATCGAACTCAATAATATACATTCTACTACTGTAAATAGGGGCCGTCATTGCAAATAATAATTTGTTCTTAACTGACTTGCCTAGTTAAAGATGAAATAAAAATACAAATAAAAGATGCTGTGTTTAAATTTGTTTGAATACAGTACTGGGCTTACAGTAGTGACGGACATAGGTCACAATCAATTCATGCCTTGACGAGCCATTAAATTGGCTAGCTGAAACCCTCATAATAGCTAATTGGTGATCGAAACTACTTTGACTGAGACACAAATTCATTTGAATTTGTATATGCAAGCGATTACATCGCAGAAGTTGGTGTTACTCAGAAAGAAAACATGGATACAAGATTAAAATATAAATATAAAAAACGAAAATACCCTGTAGAAACAAAATAAAAGGACTATAGGCAGGTTTAAACGAGTACGCCAGCCGTTCCACTAAAATCACAATGTTTACCATTTATAGGCCTATAGTCATGCTACAAAGGGTGTATAAAAAAAATTGAAACCACCAAATGTCGGTCTTTAACCGTCCCAATATTTCATTCAATATTCGGAACACATTTCTATGAAAATGTATGGCTTGAAATGTAATGATGGATGTTTTAGGTAGGCTATAGGCTTACATAACGTCTGGTGTGCATCACAGGAGGTTGGTGGCACCTTAACTGGGGAGAACGGGCTCGTGGTAATGACTGGAGCGGGGTCTTTGGAATGGTATCAAACACATGGTTTCCAGGTGTTTACTGCCATTCCATTTGCTCCGTTCCTGCCATTATTATGAACCATTCTCAGCAGCCTCCACTGCTCTGCATGCAACTGAAAAGTCACATTTGTTGGAATTATGCCTTGCGGTTAAATACATCAACGTCTCGTCAGCAACACTAAAAAAGTACTTCCGGGTCACAATTTTAGAACTGTTCAAAATAAAATAAAAATACCTGTATATATTGGAAATTGAAAAATAATTGTCTAACCATGAACCATTATTCATATGTTCATATTTAAGAGACATTTGCATCAAATGTGCGTTTTAAAACATGTTCCAATTAAGTGATAATGCCATCGAAGCCGGTGTTTAGTTGTCTCATAGTAATGAATATGTAGGATCGGGATGAGACAGACAGGTAGGCAGTATTTCTCAGCCAGTTGAAATCATGAATTAGCTGGCATCATTTGTATGTATATATACAAAGAAATGTAAATTAAAAAAAGTCAAACGAAACAAAGTGGAGCAAGTTTGCATTCTTTCCAGCTTCAGTTTGAAGTTGTGTTAGCTGTGTTTTTGGTTCGCTCCCCTGAACAACAGTGACCTGAGGAGAGAGCACATTTACTATGCCAGGCTAAATTGCGCATCATTAGTTCATTGTTATGGATGTATCCATAAACGTCACTAGAAAACAGCTTAAACAAATGCAAATGGACTACTGTCTGCACTGTTTGACGCGACTGTAGCTAGCAATAAGAACGTTTCCAGCCAGCATGACAATGAAACATTTAGAACTGTTCTGTCCATAGATAAAGAACAAAAAGACAGGACTGGGTCACGTCTCTGGCAACCGAACCAATAGAACGAAAGACTAGCCGGCTTGGGTAGCAAACCCTAGATTTGTTTCGGTACTATATCTTGTGGAAGGATGAAATAGTATGAATAAATAAATCAAAATACAGTTTTTAAAGAAGATCTGTCAATCATTATTTGAACATGTTAGTAATCCATTGTATAAAAGTAATAATGCCCTCGACGCAGGTGTTTGGAGGATATATTGGCATGGTTTGCCTAACAACACCAGTGCCATCCTCCAAACAGCTGGAGATTGAATTTGAGAATTGAAACCATGTTGCAAATGTCGGAGAGACAAACAGCAAAGTTGAAAACGAAATGTTAGTCTAGATGCTTTTTATAGTGGAGATCAAGTTTACAATTTACCTGACTGGGCTGATGAGGCAGTCAGATGGAACAGAGTAAATAGGCATTTTAACGTCAGATTTAGCTGGTGGTAATTTGTGGAATCGACACTGGCTGGAATGCGCTTTTAACCAATCAGCATTCAGGATTAGATCCACATTGTTTCAATATTCAAATTCAATCCCCAGATGTTCCATAGTAATGTGAACGTGTCGGGAGTCAGGATGAGACAGGCAGGAAGCTTTTCTCAGCCAGTCGAAATCATGAATCAGCATCATTTTTATGGATATATACAAAGAACTATCAATAGAAAACAGGTAAAACAAAACGAAGTGCCGCTATCTTTCCAGCTTCAGTTTGAAGTGATTGTGTTAGCTGTGTTTTTGGTGTTGGATTCTGTATTTTACATTATAGACATTAGCATATATATGATTCAATATTATCTGATGTTGGTTGTGTGAGGTGTCTGCATTTGTGCACTGGAGCATCATTATGAGATTAAACAACTGCTTGCTACTTGCCTGTTTGTGTGTGACAAGAACTGAGTAACATGGTGTGACCTGCATGTTGCAAAACTGTAGATAACAGCCCAGCAGATGCTTTGTCCTTGTGTTTGTATGTAACAATATTGAGCACATGGTGTGACTTGCTGTATCTTACAAAGTTGTGATAGGGAGGGGTGGTCATCACGAGGTTTAACTGAGATGGAAAAATACTGAACAACACTGTAGCAGGAACTGAGCAACTGTTATAACTAGGGGGTGATACCAGAACAGTAGGAATCTATACATCGACGGAGGGAGGACTCCAAGAAGCACCAAGAGGCGGGGACCTGCCTGAGCGCCTGCGATAGGCTGGGCAAGTTTAAACCACGCCCAGCCTCTACTGTGATAGACATAGTTCCAACCCGTCTGTTGGCCTATCGCAGTATAAAGAATACTGTTTTCATACATCCTGTCAGTTCTCTGTTCTGCCCTGCGTGGTATTACAGTGAGCCCGTATATACGAAAGTTGCATTTGCCATTTATTACTTAGCTAATAAAAAATACATAGTATACAATCGGTGACTCATTGTTATATTTATCCTGATACCAGATTCGAATTTACGCAACCCTAACAATGGCTAGCTCCTCATGAAAACAGTGTCCTGAGGAGAGAGCACATTTTCTACGCCAGTCGAAATCGCGCATCATGAGCTCATTGTTATGGATGCATCCAAATAAATGTGACTAGAAAACAGCTTAGACAAACGCAAATGCAGACACTTTGCTGTTATTCTGGCTGTAATGTTTGACGTGACTGTAAGTTAGCCGTAGTTGGCAAGCTAGCAAGCAAGGGATAAGAAGGTTGCCTGCCAGTATGATAAATAGCACACCTAGAACGAACGACTGAGTCTCGTCCATAGATACAGAACAAAAAGACTGAACAACTAGGTCGCATCTCTGGCAACCGAACACTCACACTTTAACCCCCCCCCCCAACCCCCTACTTGCTGTGACCTTGCTGTTAGTACATTTCCACCAAAAAAAGTAGCTTACTATGACTGTGATATGTGGTTGCCTCACCTAGCCACCTTAAGACGAATGCACCAACTATAAATCACTCTGTCATATAGCAGATGCTCTTGTCCAATGTAAAATGAGTTAAATTAAGGAATGTCAAGTGCTCAGAGAAGACCCTCAGACTGCCAACTTAATATGCACAATGTACACACTTGAGGCTAAAGAACCTGTTTCTTATCTTCACCCTGATGTAGCCAATAGTTCATATGATGGAGTGTCAGTGGTGCAGCTCAATCAAATCTGACACCCAACATTTTGGGAATGAATACTACCACTTAAAGACAGAAAGTTGGGGTAGAGGTTTATCAGATGAGGAAACCTTAAGCTCTATGAAAAATGCTGCTCATCTGATTCAGTTAACTGGAAAGGTTGACATAAGCAAGGACACACTGAAATGTGTTTTGCCAGATGAGGAAACTTTTGGAGGGTTCAGGCATACTCCAAATAATGGTGTGTTATGTTAACTCGTGACAAATGGGAGAGGTCCATTCAGAAGCAAGGTTAACTTCAGTTGTGGTGTTTATGCACGCTTGTTCTCTAAAGTAGTCTTATGAGAGGGCAATGTGAATACACTTTCTCACAATGGCATAGCATGTTTTACATGAGTTACCGGAGGAAATTACTTAGTTGAAAGAAGTTAAGGTTTT
Organism: Oncorhynchus masou masou; assembly: GCF_036934945.1. Taxonomy (NCBI): domain Eukaryota; kingdom Metazoa; phylum Chordata; class Actinopteri; order Salmoniformes; family Salmonidae; genus Oncorhynchus; species Oncorhynchus masou. The sequence continues at coordinate 81,954,178 of NC_088223.1, read as the reverse complement.
AAGCTTGAACAATATAGCAGACAGATGAAATGAAGCTATATGCTTAATTATGAAGTGATTTAGTGGTGGTTGGCACCAATATCGATAATTTGATATATCGATTCCGTTTGATATGAGCAAGGCATATCGTGATATTGGTTTATTCTTTGTGTTCCTACACTATTCTCCCTCTAAAAAAAGCATACATTACTGTTCCTGCATGCACAAAGACCTCCCACAGACCAAACATTTTTCCTGTATAGTGCTAAATTTGTACCAAATTGTTCAGGCATCCCATTTTAAGCTATTTGACAACAGTAAAAGGCCAGCAACTCTCCTTATTATTCAGAGTCCCATTAAATGACACCATATACTAAGTCTACAGACCCTGCTAAGTATTCCCAACCACACTTTTACATTGGCATAGCTTTTTTTCTCTATAAAGACAATATGTAATTTATAGACCTACTGTGTACTGCATTGGGACCAATGAAATGTGTGAACTAGAAAGGACTGCTGGGTATTTAGACAACATTCATCCAACAAATAACACCACATATAGACTCGAGTACTAGATCAATAGAGTCTGTAGAATATTGTTTGTTACATTACTTAAGCTCCAGCCATTTCTCAATACGCTCCACCTTATATTATATCAAGTAGTAATTATCTTTCGTTTAGATTTTCCCCCGATGATGCCATGACGCTTAATGTTAAATACTTCCCTTATGGTCTCACCCCCAACCCCAAACCAACAGATGAGACGAACCACAGTTTGATTCAAGAAGCAGCTGTATTTGACCAGAAAGGCATCTCCAATCCAGTGTCTTTACAGCATTTTCTCTCACACAACATTTCAGTGTAAAAATCCTTCACTCTAATAATAGAAAATCACCTTCAATAAATCCAAAATAACAATTATAATGTATCTAAAAATAAATCAAGATTCCTCCCACTGGGAACAGACTTCATTTCAATGTTTAGTTTTGATTTACATTTGGTTGAGTTGTCAACTAATGTGAATTCAAAGTGAAATAAACAAATGTCACCATGTCATTGGATTTAGACAGTTAGGTATAAGAAAAAGAAAATTCCCTTAAGTTTATGATTTTTTTCAAATCCAATCAGTATTCCATGTTGACTCAAACTCACATGGATTTTTTGTTGTTGTTGAAATGACATGGAAACAACGTTGATTCAACCAGTTTTTGCCCAGTGGGCTTCTATTTTCATTACCACAGAATTGCCAATGGAAATAGAAAACCATAAGGATTTTTTTAAGTACGATGTTTTTTTTTAGCTTAATCTATAGGATTGTAAGAGTGCTCAGGTGAGGCAGACTTGCATTAGCGAAGATTGGCATCTCTATCGGACGAGGCCACAGAGGCGGCTAACATAATGGGTATTAAGTATCTTTATAAGAACATACAAAGTCGAGTAAGAGTCCCTGTCGCACTGTGATATGTTGCAGTTACCTGCACTGCAGCAGAATCATACCAGGTACAGTCCCCTACCTGCTCTCCTCCTCTCCCCTCTCTCCCCTTTTCTTATGCGGTCACTAGAAGAGTAGGCAGTGTTAGGAGTGTAGAAAAAGAATGGACAGAACAGGCATGGTTCCCCATGTCATTGGGAAATGGATACGGTTGGCAACCTGTTGGATGTGCTGCACAGGGAGCTCGGAAATGTCACGGACATTGGAGTGCTTAAGAATTCATTCTTCATTCTTAAATAGATACAATTAAAATAATCTAAGATCCTATGAGCAATAGCTAATTGCTTTTAGAGGATAATGCCCATTCTAATCATTCTGTTTCTGTGATTAGGTGAGAATTGTCACCGTAAAATCAACCCCTGACCCTATGCACTTGTGGAGATCTGAAAGGATAAGATAGACATAAGTAATATAGTAATAGTTTCAACATGCTCTCTGATTGGCTGGATGCCATATTGCTTACACAAATCCAATCTTCTCACAACCCCACTAGTGAAGGGAGGCAAAGGTTGATTTGGGATTGGACCGGTTTGTCATCCATAGGTGGTCTGCTGCGATCCTCTGTGCTAAATGCTAAGGAGAAGTGGGCATGGTGACTAGTATAGGACCTGTTGCAGACGGTCCTATCTAGCACTAACTGATATGCTTCCTCTAATCCCTGAGTTTGGAAAAAACAAACAATTGATGTGAGGTGTAGCAAGAGCTCAGAGGAGTTGGCAACCCGTTCGCTATTAGAGTATAAGGTGGCAGTATAAGGTGGTTGAAGTTTCCTTAAGTACAGTTCTAGGATTAGCTTCCTCTCCCCCAAACTTAAACATAAGTGGAGAAAATGCAAAACTGACCCAAGATCAGGGTCTAGGAACAACTTCACACTACTCCTATTAGGTGTAGTAGACAGGCCGACATATATTTAACCAGATCTCTTATTGTTGCAAGCTGGGATTTGTAGTTCCGACTGTTCCGGGGTTGTACAGAGACTACAGAAAAAGGCAGGCCCTCTGTTCCGATTCTCCTGTTTCACAGCTCCACCGTGTGGTCAACTGCTGCAGCTGAACCGTTTCCCCACAGATAGGTTGGTGTGAGAGTGAAATGTGTGACTGTTGACAATGTACTGTGTTTTGATGGTGTGGTTGACGGTATTCCCTGAATTCTCTGCATCAGGTTTGGGCTCAATTCGAATTGAAGTCAGTAAATTCAGAAAGTGAATTTAAAATCCAAAATGTGTAAAAGTTGACATAAATAGCTTCTCCTTTTCAGTTTATTGAGAAGTGATTGAAATTAGATGCCCTTTTTTCAATAATTGAATTGGAATTTCAGTTGACTGCCTTCAATTCGAACTGAGCCAAACCTGGCTCCGCACTAGTGAAAAGTAAGGCGAGATACGTCCAGGTAAGATATGGGCGTTGACTTGGGAGGCAGGGAGAGAGTAGAGTAAGGTAGGCAGTGATGGTGGAGCAAGAGAGAAGCACAGCACAGCAGAGCTCTTGAAACCATAAGACAAACAAGAAAAACAGCCCCTAAAAAAGTTTGGAAGACTGCCGATTGGTACAGTCCTAAATGTATAGGTATGTGTGTGTGTAACATTGAAGGAAATATATGAGCCATCCACCCCTCCATATGGCTATCTCTCCCTTCCACCCCCCACCCCTCCCCAGTGGATGTATGTTGAGAGACTATACTGGTCCTCTCTTTTGTAGCTCCTGGATAAATGCTGAAAGAGAAAGAGGAAGGGAATTCATGAGAAAGGCACCAAAATTCCTTACACATTGTCTTGTGATTTAGTCATTATATAAAAAGTCCAAATATATGATTCGTAATATGTGAATTGAGAGAATATAAAATAAAATACTTTAAGTATTAAGACCCCTTGACTTGTTCCACATTTTGTTACATTTGTCTTATTCTAAAAGGGATTAAATAGTTTTTCCCTCAACAACCGACACACAATGCCCATAATAACAAAGCAAAGAGTTTATTTTTCCCCCAGCAAATTTATAAAAAATAAAAACAGAAATATTACATTTACATAAGTATTCAGACCCTTTACTCAGTACTTTGTTAAGGCAGCTTTGGCAGCGAATACAACCTTGAGTCTTCTTGGGTATGACGCTACAAGCTTGGCACACTTGTATTTGTGGAGTTACTCTCATTCTTCTCTGCAGACCCTCTCAAGCTCTGTCAGGTTGGATGGGGAGCGTTGCTGCACAACTATTTTCAGGTCTCTCCAGAGCTGTTTGATCGGGATCAAGTCCGTGCTCTAGCCAGGCCACTCAAGGACATTCAGAGACTTGTCCCGAAGCCACTCCTGCGTGGTCTTGGCTGTGTGCTTCGGGTCGTTATCCTGTTGGAAGATGAACCTTCGCCCCAGTCTGAAGTCCTGAGCGCTCTGGAACAGGTTTTCATCAAGGATCTCTCTGCATTTTACTCTGTTCATCTTTCCCTTGATCCTCACTAGTCTCCCAGTCACTGCTGAAAAACATCCCCCACAGCATGATGCTGCCATCACCATGCTTCACAGTAGGGATTGTGCCAGGTTTCCTTCAGATGTGACGCTTGGCATTCAGGTTTTATCAGACCAGAGAATCTTGTTTCTCGTGGTCTGAGAGTCATTAGGTGCCTTTTGGCAAACTCCAAGCCGGTTTTCATGTGCCTTTTACTAAGGAGTGGCTTCCGTCTGGCCACTCTACCATAAAGGCCTGATTAGTGGAGTGCTGCATAGATGGTTGTCCTTCTGGACAGTTTTCCCATTTCCACAGAGGAACTCTGAAGCTCTGTCAGAGTGACCATCAGGTTTTTGGTCACCTCCCTGACCAAGGCCCTTCTCCCCAGATTATTCAGTTTGGCTGGGCGGCCAGCTCAAGGAAGAGTCTTGGTGGTTTCAAACCACTTATATTTAAGGGACCCTCAATGCTGCAGACATGTTTTGATACACTTCCCCAGATCTGTGCCTCAACACAATCCTGTCACGGAGCTCTACGGCCATTTCCTTCAACCTAATGGCTTGGTTTCTGCTCTGACATGCAGTGTTAGTTGTGGGACCTTATATAGACAGGTGTATGCCTCTCCAAATCATGTCCAATAAATTGAATTGACCACAAGTGGACTCCAATCAAGTTGTAGAAACATCAAAGATGATCAATGTAAACAGGATGTATCTGAGCTCAATTTCGAGTCTCATAGCAAAGGGTCTGAATACTTCTGCAAATAAGGTATTTGTTCTTTATTTTTAACACATTTGCAAACATTTCGAAAAACCTGTTTTCATTTTGTCATTATAGGGTATTGTGTGTAGATTGATTAAAAAAACATTTAAATCCATAATCCTGTTAAGTAACAAAATGTGGAAATAGTTCAGCGGTCTGAATACTTTCCCGAATACACTGTATGTAGTGTTAGAGCACAGGAGGGTGGCGGCACCTTAATTGGGGAGGATGGGATCATGGTAATGGCTGAAGTGGAATAAGTGGAATGTTAGTAAATACAACAAACACATGGGTTGAAAGCGTTTGATTCCATTCCAGTCATTATCATGAGCCGTCCTCCCCTCAGCAGCCTCCAATGTGTTAGAGGCATATGAATATACTACTGCGGCTGGAGCAACATTGTATTGTGATTCCTATTGACTGTACTGCTAAAGACATACAAAAATACAAGCTAGGGAGTGCTCCTTGAAATGGATGGACAAATCAGGAACTCACCACAGATGATTTCATCCTTCACTTTATGGAGCTCTTTTCTCACTTCCTCAAGGATGTCCTAAACACACAAATTATCTTCATCATCACAGTCATTATCATTCTGATCATCTCCAATCAATTAAGCATATACTCAAACCAAGAACACCTGCTTTCCCACAAATACAAAAAATGAAAGTGTTAACTGACAATTTAAATGTATTTTTAATTTAACCTTTAACTAGGCAAGTCAGCTAAGAACAAATTCTTATTTACATTGACGGCCTACCCTGGCCAAACCCGGACAATGCTGAGCCAATTGTGCGCCATCCTATGGGACCCCCAATCACGGCTAGATGTGATTCAGCCTGGATGATGCCAAGTCATCCTCATCTGACACCATCAGTGGGGGAGCAATGGCCACCCTGTTATCTCTAGCCTACATACCAATAATCCTTTAAACAACATTAACAGGTAATGGTGGAGCTCACCTGTTTGATTCTCTCCATCTCTGTGTCTTCACTGCCTGTGCTGTCCGTGGTACTGTTCACTGCCTTCATCCTGAGAGATACAGCGAGAGAGATACAGCGAGAGAGAAAGGCGTGAGGAGAGGGAGAATGAAAAAAGGAGTGAATGGAGAGATGGTCAGAGAGAGGGAGGGCAACAACAAACCCCAAGGATATGGAAGCTCAGTTCGGGCAACAGTGGCGGGTTGTTGTGCTGCCATGGCAACAAATGGCAATCTTGACAGGAGCCACGGACCAGCCATCTTGTCACCATTAACAGCAGAAGCGCAACGGAAAACTGCAGACTGTTGCACCAACATAGAAACTTGGTCAGTGTATTATTTTTAATATTGGAGGTTGAAACCATTTCACTGAATGGGTCAAATTTGCCTACATTAGTTGCAATGGTTTGTTCCAACCAAGCACAAGTACACCAGATTGAATTTCATCATAGCCACTGGCCTTGAGTTAATCAGTTTTGTTTCCACATCTGAGGGAGAGAGAATTGTTTTACTCAAGTGGTGACTTGAGCGAAACCCCAGTCCAGAAACATACCTTAACCCTTTGGCACTTGACGTAGATCTGAAAAAACTGGATAAGTAATACGGTAGTTCCACCACCTTGCCCTCTGATAGGCTAGGTGGAATTTTCCCCATATTGCTTATACATATCCAATCCGTTCAAATCTATACCAGTGCCTAGGGTGTATAGAGGGTTGTTTCTGGGCCATGCCCTGGACTAGGGTAGTGTCATTAGCAGAAGCTGGACAGAAACGCTTAGTCAGAAGACATAGTAAAGACACACAGCAGGCTCAAAGCAAGGCGGCAGAAAAAAATAATCAAATTTACTGAAACCATCTCTTGCGCTTCTCCTGTGATACTTTTTAAAATCTCAGCAAGACCGAAAAGACAAAAACATGGAGTACCAAAGACGTGGCCAGAACTTGAGAATTGCTAGGCCCTAAAGCAGTGTTTCCCAATCCTGGTCATTTATGTACAGTGCCTTGTGAAAGTATTCGGCCCCCTTGAACTTTGCAACCTTTTGCCACATTTCAGGCTTCAAACATAAAGATATAAAACTGTATTTTTTGTGAAGAATCAACAACAAGTGGGACACAATCATGAAGTGGATCGACATTTATTGGATATTTCAAACTTTTTTAACAAATCAAAAACTGAAAAATTGGGCGTGCAAATTATTCAGCCCCTTTACTTTCAGTGCAGCAAACTCTCTCCAGAAGTTCAGTGAGGATCTCTGAATGATCCAATGTTGACCTAAATGACTAATGATGATAAATACAATCCACCTGTGTGTAACCAAGTCTCCGTATAAATGCACCTGCACTGTGATAGTCTCAGAGGTCCGTTAAAAGCGCAGAGAGCATCATGAAGAACAAGGAACACACCAGGCAGGTCCGAGATACTGTTGTGAAGAAGTTTAAAGCCGGATTTGGATACAAAAAGATTTCCCAAGCTTTAAACATCCCAAGGAGCACTGTGCAAGTGATAATATTGAAATGGAAGGAGTATCAGACCACTGCAAATCTACCAAGACCTGGCCGTCCCTCTAAACTTTCAGCTCATAGAGGAGAAGACTGATCAGAGATGCAGCCAAGAGGCCCATGATCACTCTGGATGAACTGCAGAGATCTACAGCTGAGGTGGGAGACTCTGTCCATAGGACAACAATCAGTCGTATATTGCACAAATCTGGCCTTTATGGAAGAGTGGCAAGAAGAAAGCCATTTCTTAAAGATATCCATAAAAAGTGTCGTTTAAAGTTTGCCACAAGCCACCTGGGAGACACACCAAACATGTGGAAGAAGGTGCTCTGGTCAGATGAAACCAAAATTGAACTTTTTGGCAACAATGCAAAACGTTATGTTTGGCGTAAAAGCAACACAGCTCATCACAATGAACACACCATCCCCACTGTCAAACATGGTGGCAGCATCATGGTTTGGGCCTGCTTTTCTTCAGCAGGGACAGGGAAGACGGTTAAAATTGATGGGAAGATGGATGGAGCCAAATACAGGACCATTCTGGAAGAGAACCTGATGGAGTCTGCAAAAGACCTGAGACTGGGATGGAGATTTGTCTTCCAACCAGACAATGATCCAAAACATAAAGCAAAATCTACAATGGAATGCTTCAGAAATAAACATATCCAGGTGTTAGAATGGCCAAGTCAAAGTCGAGACCTGAATCCAATCGAGAATATGTGGAAAGAACTGAAAACTGCTGTTCACAAATGCTCTCCATCCAACCTCACTGAGCAGTATAAAAGACCTGTCCACAACCTCAAACAGTCACACTCCAAACTCCACTATGGTCAAGACCAAAGAGATGTCAAAGGACACCAGAAACAAAATTGTAGACCTGCACCAGGCTGGGAAGACTGAATCTGCAATAGATAAGCAGCTTGGTTTGAAGAAATCAACTGTGGTAGCAATTATTAGGAAATGGAAGACATACAAGACCACTGATAATCTCCCTCGATCTGGGGCTCCACGCAAGATCTCACCCCGTGGGGTCAAAATGATCACAAGAACGGTGAGCAAAAATCCCAGAACCACACGGGGGGACCTAGTGAATGACCTGCAGAGAGCTGGGACCAAAGTAACAAAGCCTACCATCAGCAAGGGCATTGAAGATGAAACGTGGCTGGGTATTTCAGCATGACAATGATCCCAAACACACCGCCCGGGCAACGAAGAAGTGGCTTCGTAAGAAGCATTTCAAGGTCCTGGAGTGGCCGAGCCAGTCTCCAGATCTCAACCGCATAGAAAATCTTGAAAGTCCGTGTTGCCCAGCAACAGCCCCAAAACATTGCTGCTCTAGAGGAGATCTGCATGGAGTAATGGGCCAAAAAAACAGCAACAGTGTGTGAAAACCTTGTGAAGACTTACAGAAAACGTTTGACCTCTGTTATATACTATTTGTTGGCAATGCCAAAGTATTGAGATAAACTTTTGTTATTGACCAAATACTTATTTTCCTCCATAATTTGCAAATAAATTCATTAAAAATCCTACAATGTGATTTTGAGAGGATGTTTATTTTTTTGCTGAGTTTAGTTGACGGACGTTGGTTCAATTGTTTGAATTCCATTTTGTTCATTTTTTTTCTGTGAGCTCAATGCAGAGTTTGTCTAGAGATAAATTATATCGAGTTGTAGTTTCCAACAGGCCAATATTCTACATAGTTTAGCTTTGAAAACGTGTCAACTAACTGCAATGACCATAATTCATTGCGTGCATGCTTAAACTTGTCTGGTCTGTACAGAGTAATCCACAGAGACTGAGAGAAGAGAGAACGCGAGACTGAAAGGGATAGAAAGCAGTTGCTTCACGAACCGGGAAATACATGATCTAAGTGATTGATAAGATGGCGCCGGAGAAGAAGGCAGACGTTTTACATGCCCCCAACCGAATGGAACTTATTTTTTTTAAACTTATTTTGTACATAATGTTGCTGCTACCATCTCTTATGACGGAAAATAACTTCTGGACATCAGGACTGCGATTACTCACCACAGACTGGCAGAAGAGTGAGTTTGTTCATTCACAAGGCCACATGGTCAGATGAATTACCAGGACATGTACATTCACAAGGCCGCAGGGCCAGACAGATTACCAGGACGCGTACTGCGATTATGCGCTGACAAACTGGCAAGTGTCTTCACTGACATTTTCAATCGCTCCCTGTCCGAGTCTGTAATACCAACATGTCTTAGCCAGACCACCATTGTGTCTGTGCCCAAGAACACTAAGGTAACCTGCCTAAATGAAAACCGACCCATAGCACACACGTCTGTAGACATGAAGTGCTTAGAAAGGCTGGTCATGGCTCACATCAACACCATTATCCCAGAAACCCTAGACCCACTCCAATTTGCATACCGCCCTAACAGATCCACAGATGATGCAATCTCTATTGCACACCACACTACCCTTTAACATCTAGACAAAAGGAACACCTATGTGAGAATGCTATTCATTGACTACAGCTCAGCATTAAACACCATAGTCCCCTCAAAGCTCCTCAATAAGCTAAGGGCCCTGGGACTAAACACCTCCCTCTGCAACTGGATCCTGGACTTCCTGACGGTGGTAAGGGTAGGTAAACACCACATCCGCCACGCTGATCCTCAACACAGGGGCCCCTCAGGTGTGTGTGCTCAGTCCCCTCCTGTACTCCCTGTTCACTCATGACAGCACGGCCAGGCATGACTCCAACACCATCATTAAGTTTGCAGATGACAACAGTGGTAGGCCTGATCATCGACAACAACGAGACAGCCTATAGGGAGGTCTGAGACCTGGCCGCGTGGTGCCAGGACAACAACCTCTCCTTCAACGTGATCAAGACAAAGGAGATGATTGTGCACTACAGGAAAAAGAGGACAGAGCACACCCCCATTCTCATCGAAGGGGCTGCGGTGGAGCAGGTTGAGAGCTTGAAGTTCCTTTGGTGTCCACATCACCAACAAACTAACATGGTCCAAGTACACCAAGACAGTCGTGAAGAGGGCACGACAAAACCTATTCCCCCTCAGGAGACTGAAAAGATTTGGCATGGGTCCTCAGATCCTCAAAAGGTTCTACAGCTGCACCATCTAGAGCATCCTGACTAATTGCATCACTGAATGGTATGGCAACTGCTCGGTCTCCGACCGCAAGGCACTACAGAGGGTAGTGTGAACAGCCCAGTACATCACTGGGGCCAAGCTTCCTGCCATCCAGGACCTCTATACCAGACGGTGTCAGAGGAAGGCCCTAAAAATTGTCAATGACTCCAGCCACCCTAGTCATAGATTGTTCTCTCTGCTACCGCATGGCAAGGGTACCGGAGAGCCAAGTCTAGGTCCAAGAGGCTTCTAAACAGCTTCTACCCCCAAGCCATAAGACTCCTGAACACCTAATCAAATTAATACTCAGATTTGCAACCAAAATAATGCATAGTGCATTAAATAAAATACAAAAATAGAAAACTGATAATTTTTCCATAATCGAATCCAAACAGACTTCAAAAACTACTCATTGCTCAACACTACTAGTGAGACTGTAGCATAGCTGCAGACAGACGTGGAGTTCCGGCATAAGGGAAAAGGATGGGGGGGGGTTAAATAGGGGGTACCTGGACACTGGGGTAGAGGATGGAGAAGGGGGAACGGGAGGAAGGGCAGAGGTGGTGGGGCTTGCGCTGCTGTCCTGCACCTGGGTCTTGGTGGTTGAGTTAGTCCTGTTTGAGACATGCAAGATTTTCTCTCAAACACACTCTTTTTACAGTGCCAGAAAGATGGGATAGAGAGGGGCAGGGCCGGCTCCACGGGGGTCACAGATGGAATTTGTGCCCACACAGTTGTCTCTCCATAGTAAACATAAAAACAGTTATTGTAGTGAATTAAACTGGGGGGACTGTAATTTCCTGCACCACAGGTATTCGAGACAGCGTGTTGGCGTTTATTGTGTGGACATTCAACAGACGGGTGAATTCCCTACCGTGGCATGGTGGCGGATTTCTCCCACGGTCTCCTGAGGGTGTCTGTCATGGCAAAAGTAGATCATGAAAATTATGAAACATCAAAATCTATATTATGTTTATGAGCTATATTATACTTTATTCAGTAAAAAGGCCAACCAGTGCTTCACAGCTCAAATCAGACAAAGGATAGATCATTCATATGAGGCAAAGAGATCTGGGTTGTATTCATTAGTGCACACTGTAGCAAAAGAAAAGAGAACTAGGTTTAGGTAGTCCCTCCCCATTTTGGTGTGTTTTCTTTAATTTGGTACCTAATGAATATGACCCAGGAAACTACACTAGCTGTCACAAGTTAAATGTATACAAACATAAGACTTCCAGTGCATTCGCAAAGTACTCAGACCCCTTCACTTTTTCCACATTTTGTTACATTATAGCCTTATTCTAAAATTAATTCAATCGTTTTCTCCCCTTAAATCTACACAATAGCAATGACAAAGCAAAAACAGATTAGATTTTTTGCAAATGTATTAAAAAAAACAACTGAAATATCACATTTAAAGAAGTATTCAGACACTTTACTCAGTACTTTGTAGAAGCACCTTTGGTCGCGACTACAGCCTTGCGTCTTCTGGTGTATGACGCTACAAGCTTGGCACACCTGTATTTGGGGAGTTGGTCCCATTCTTCTCAAGTGGTCATGTTGTATGGGGAGCGTCGCTGCACAGCCATTTTCAGGTCTCTCCAGAGATGTTCGATCGTGTTCAAGTCCGGGCTCTGGCTGGGCCACTCAGACATTCAGAGACATGTCCCGAAGCCACTCCTGCATGGTCTTGGCTGTGTGCTTAGGGTCTTTGTCCTGTTGGAAGGTGAACCTTCACCCCAATCTGAGGTCGTGAGCGCTCTGGAGCAGGTTTTCATCAAGGACCCGACTAATCTCCCAGTCCCTGCCACTGAAAAACATCACCACAGCATGATGCTGCCACCACCCTGCTTCACCGTAGGGACGGTGCCAGGTGTCCTCCAGATGTGATGCTTGGCATTCAGACAGGTGTGTGCCTTTCCAAATCATGTCCAATCAATTTCATTTACCACAGGTGGACTCCAATCAAGTTGTAGAAACATCAAGGATGATCAATAAAAACAGGAGCACCTGAGCTCAATTTCGAGTCTCATAGCAAAGGGTCTGAATACTTATGTAAATAAGGTATGTTTAATTTTTTTTAAATGCATTTGCAAAAAAATGTATAACAACCTGTTTTATTTGTGTCATTATGGGGTATTGTGTGTATATTGATGAGGAATAAAAATAAAATTACTACATTTTAGAATAAGGCTGCAACGAAACAAAATGTGGAAAAAGTGAAGGGGTCTGAATACTTTCCAAATGCATCGTACATCATTTTAAGATCAGTGGAGTGTTCCAGAAAACAGGCCCATTAAGTTAACCAGTTAACTTTGCTAAGCAGTAAAATACTATATCTCCTTTGATTTTAGAAAGCTAAACTTTGATATGGGTTGTTGGTTGTCGAGTCAATTATACCATGCTAATTTCAAGTCTATACATCTTAAAAACGATGCTATTTCAGAAACGCATCATTTGTGACACAGCTCGCGGCTGTGCTTCCCTTTGTAGTCTGTAATAGTTTGCAAGCCCTGCCACATAAGATGAGCGTTGGAGCTGGCGTAGTATGATTCAGTCTCAGCCCCGTATTGACGCTTTGCCTGTTTGATGGTTCGTCGCAGAGCATCGCATGATTTCTTGTAAGCTTCTGGGTTAGAGTCCCGCACCTTGAAAGCGGCAGCTCTACCCTTTAGCTCAGTGCGAGTGTTGCCTGTAATCCATGGCTTCTGGTTGAGGTATGTACTTACAGTCACTGTGGGGACGACATCCTCGATGCACTTATTGATAAAGCCAGTGACTGATGTGGTGTATTCCTCAATGCCATCGGAAGAATCCCGGAACTTTCCAGTCTGTGATAGCAAAACAGTCCTGTAGTTTAGCATCTGCTTCACCTGACCACTTTTTGTATAGACCGAGTCACTGGTGATTCCTGCTTTCATTTTTGCTTGTCAGCAGGAATCAGGAGGATAGAGTTGTGGTCGGATTTACCAAATGGAGGGAAGGGAGAGCTTTGTACGCATCTCTGTGTGTGGAGTACAGGTGAACTCGTTCCCCCCCCCTCTGGTTGCACATTTAACATTTGGTAGAACTGATTTAAGTTTCACTGCATTAAAGTCTCCGGCCACTAGGAGAGCCTCCTCTGGGTGAGTGGTTTCCTGTTTGCTTATTTCCTTATACAGCTGACTGAGTTCGGTCTAAGTGCCAGCATCTGTCTGTGGTGGTAAATAAACAGCCACAAAAAGTATAGCTGAAAAATCTCTAGGCAAGTAGTGTGGCCTGCAATTTATCACAATATACTCTACCTCAGGCAAGCAAAATCTAGAGACTTCCTTAGCTGTTTACAAATATGCACAGACCTCCGCTCTTCGTCTTACCGGAGTGTGATGTTCTATCTTCCCGGTGCAGTGTGTATCTCGCTAGCTGAATATCCATGTTGTAATTCAGCCACGATTCCGTGAAACATAGGATATTACAGTTTTTGATGTCCCGTTGGTAGTATATTTGTGATCGTACCTCGTCTAGTTTATTGTCCAATGATTGCATGTTGGCGAGTAGTATTGACGGTAACGGCAGCTTTCCCACTCACCTTTTCCGGGTCCTGACGAGGCATCCAGCTCTTTGTCCTCTACACCAGCGTCGCTTCCTCTTGCAAATAATGGGGATGTAATCCAAGTAAAAAATGTCCTGTCTTAGCTCAGTTAGGATCACCACTATTTTAAGAATGTGAAATGTCAGAATAATATCAGAGAGAATGATTTATTTCAGCTTTTATTTAGTTCATCACATTCTCAGTGGGTCAGAAGTTTACAAACACTCAATTAGTATTTGGTAGCACTGCCTTTAAATTGTTTAGCTTGGGTCAAACGTTTCGGGTAGCCTTCCACAAGCTTCACACAATAAGTTGGGTGAATTTTGGCCCCTTCCTCCTGACAGAGCTGGTGTAATGTAGTCAGGTTTTTAGGCCTCCTTGCTTGCAAACGCTTTTTCAGTTCTGCCCACAAATGTTCTATGTGATTGAGGTCAGGGCTTTGTGATGGCACCTCCAATACCTTGACTTTGTCCTTAAGCCATTTTTCCACAACTTTGAAAGTATGCTTGGGGTCATTGTCCGTTTGGAAGACCCATTTGTGACCAAGCTTTAACTTCCTGACTGACGTCTTGAGACGTTGCTTCAATATATCCACAAAATGTCCTTCCTCATGATGCCATCTACTTTGTGAAGTGCACTAATCTCTTCTGCAGCAAAGCACCCCCACAACATGATGCTGCCACCCCCGTGATTCACGGTTGGGATGGTGTTCTTCAGCTTGCAAGCCTCCCCCTTTTTCCTCCAAACATAACGATGGTCATTATGGCCAAACAGTTCTATTTTTGTTTCATCAGACCAGAGGACATTTCTCCAAAAAGTATGATATTTGTCCCCATGTGCAGTTGCAAACCGTAGTCTGGCTTTCCTATGGTGGTTTTGAAGCAGTGGCTTCTTCCTTGCTGAGCGGCCTTTCAGGTTATGTCGATATAGGACTCGTTTTACTGTGAATATAGACACTTTTGTACCCGTTTCCTCCAGCGTCTTCACAAGGTCCTTTAATGTTGTTCTGGGATTGATTCGCACCAAAGTACGTTCATCTCTAGGTCACAGAACGCGTCTCCTTCCTGAGCGGTATGACGACTGCGTGGTTCCATGGTGTTTATACTTGCATACTATTGTTTGTACAGATGAAAGTGGTACCTTCAAGCGTTTGGAAATTGCTCCCAAGGATGAACCAGACTTGTGGAGGTCTACAATTGTTTTTCTGAGTTCTTGTCTGATTTCTTTTGATTTTCCCATGATGTCAAGCAAAGAGGCACCGAGTTTGAAGGTATCCAATTGACTCAAATGATGTCAATTAGCCCATCAGAAGCTTCTAAAGCCATGACATAATTTTCTGGAATTTTCCAAGCTGTTTAAAGGCATAGTCAATTTAGTGTATGTAAACTTCTGACCCACTAGAATTGTGATACAGTGAAGTAATCTGTCTGTAAACAATTGTTGGAAAAATGGACTTTTCATACACAAAGTAGATGTCCTAAACGACTTGCCAAAACTATAGTTTGTTAACAAGAAATTTGTGGAGTGGTTGAAAAACGAGTTTTAATGACTCCAACCTAAGTGTATGTAAACTTCAGACTCCAACTGTATGTATGTATGTCTGTCTGTATGTATTCAGCCATTACATTTTTGAAACAGTTAGTGGGCCAACTCATTGATCCTGCTTTCTGGAACAGCTCCCAGGTGCATGCTGAGTCAAACACAAAAAGAATGGACTGAAGACTTCAGTGGATCTACTCACCACCTTGGCCTGAGGACTTTGAGGAGTCTTCCTAAAATCACAGAGAAAGAAAACAACATTGTGTCATCCCTTTACTATGCACATATGTTTTTAACCATAGTGTGACTTGACTTGCAGCTTACACACACATTCTTATTTAAAAGCAGAGGTATAAAGTATTTTTTTGGGTGGGGGTATCTGTACTTTACTATTTATATATATTTGACTACTTTTACTTCTCTAAATTCCTTAAGGAAAATGTATGGAGTAAAAAGTATATTTTCTTGACACCCAAAAGTACTCGTTATATTTTGAATGCTTAGCAGGACAGGAAAAAGGTCCAATTCACACACTTATCAACAGAACATCCCTGGTCATCCCATTGCCTCTGATCTGGTCGAATCACTAAACACACATGCTTCGTTTGTAAATTATGTCTGAGTGTTGGAGTGTGCCTTTGGCTTTCCGTAAAAAAAAAATAAAAAAAATTTAATGAAGAAAATGGTGCCGTCTGGTTTGCTTAATATAAGAATTTGAAATTATTTATACTTTTGATACTTAAGTATATTTTAAACCAACTATTTTTAGACTTTTACTGAAGTAGAATTTTACTGGGTGACTTACTTTTTCTTTAGTTATTTTTTATTAAGTTATCTTTACGTTTACTAGGGTATGACAATTGGGTACTTTTTCCACCACTGCTTAAAACCTCTTAAGGATCCACCCCTTTTTAAAAAGATTATTGACCTAAAATGACATACCCAAATATAAGTGCCTGTATCTCAGGCCCTGAAGCAAGATATGCATAGTATTGGTACCATTTGAAAGGAAACACTTAAGTGTGGAAATATTAAAGGAATGTAAGAGAATATAACACAATTTATCTGGTAAAAGATAATACGAAGAAAAAACCCAAACTTTTTTGTATTTTTTTTGTACCATCATCTTTGAAATGCAAGAGAAAGGCCATAATGTATTATTCCAGCCCAGATGCAATTGAGATTTTAGCCACTCTGTGGCAGCAGTGTATGTGCAATGTTTTAGACTGATTCAATGAACCATTGCATTTCTGGTCAAAATGTTGTAGCAAGACTGCACAAATGTGCCTAATTTGTTTATTAATAACTTTATGTTCAAAATTGTGCACTCTTCTCAAACAATAGCATGTTATTCTTTCACTGTAATAGCTACTGTAAATTGAACAGTGCAGTTAGATTAACAAGAATTTAATCTTTCTGCCCATATCAGATATGTCTATGTCCTGGGAAATTGTTTTGTTACTTACAACCTCATGCTAATCGCATTAGCCTACATTTTTTAAACTTCCCGCTTTGGGCTGGATGTGTCAAGGTCAAGTTTGCATTCAAGCCTCAGTTTTGGATTTAAAACATTTTTTGATGCTGTGCGGGCCTCCTCTTTCAATGTCTAGTTCATACATATATAATCTATGGGCAGAATTACTGTTTACCTCAATTAGCCACGAAATCCCTAGTGTGAAAGAGACTTTTGTTGAAGTTGTCTCGGGCCATTTTCATTACATTGCCCCCCATGTGGGCCAGCCCCCAAGCAATTCGAGTTCCAGCCTATGAGCTTCAACCACTTGCATTTGAGTGGCAGCTAGCAAGAAGTCTGCCCAGCGTAATCCAGTGACAGTTACAGGGCTGGCCCAAAGGCTCAGTTGACACAGCAGAGACAGAGTAATAACGTGGTACGCATACGTGACGTAGTACGCAATTACCGGAGAATCTCTTTAAGTATTTATTAGAGGAGGATTGTTGTCTCTACAAATATCATTGACAGGAGACTTACATTGCCGGGCTCATCCTTCTTTGCGCCTGGATTATCTGACATTTTCTTCCTGAATACAAAGACACACAATGAAGACGAGATCTAAGCCTCAGCAATCACACACATGCACAGTTAAATGATCATAAACGTCACACACAACGTTAACACATCACACACACTCGTCCAGGCCCACATTTAACAAAGACTGAGACAGTGGCTCACCGTCGGGCCAGGATGGCACTCATCTCCCCCATCAGATTTCCTCCCCCACCACCTCCTCCTCCTCCAGATGTAGGAAGTGCCGCCGCACCGCTATCTTCCTACAGAGAGAGACTCTGTTTCAATATTTTAAAATGCAACCTTCTTTCCTACCTTCCTTCAAGAAACCACTAATCTGGGACTAAGATTTGAGAAAGGTGGAAACCATGTCTTCATCTACAGTATATCCATGCACTTAAAGACCAGGGATTACCTCAAGAAAAAGATGGAAGAAAAGATGCATTTGAAAGTTGTTCGACTCACTGAACCAACAAGGTGTTCACTAAATTTTAAACATGCATCAACAATGGAATATCGAGTAAAAGAGATGCGTTCCAGGTCTTTTTTGAAGGTTCGATGCCTACACAATTCAAACAAGATATTCTATATGATATTGCCGTGGCTCTTGAGACGTTAAATACTTCTCCAGGCTTCATAAGATCTGATCATATGCACAGCATGACTACAATGAAGACTACCTGGAAAACGTCTGACACCGGTCTCACCTTCGTGGATTTGCGTAGTTTGGCTCCTGCCAGGGCAGCAGCTAGTCCACCGGGATCACCGAGACCCCCTCCATCCCCCCCTCCTCCTGGCAGAGGTGGGGCAGGTGGTGCCCCGGACCCAGGGGGTGGTGGGGGGCCAGGTGGGGGTGGAGGGCCAGCAGGTGGGGGGCCTGGGGGTGGTGGCGGGCCTGGGGAGGCGGGGGTCCACCGGGGGCTGAGGGAGGGGCGGGTGGGGCTGTAGGAGGGATGGCTGCGGCCTGTCTCTCTCTCTCCTGCTGCTCCTGCCTCTGCAGCTCCATTCTATGAGGGGAGAGACACAGACAGGGTTCTTTATATCAGTTAATGTTCACACACAGATGTAGGAGCTTTTCATTTGAGCCAGTTTGCTACAGCAGGACAAAAATCCAGCAGCAACAGGAAATGCAAATGATTATGTACATTTTTCGTATGGGAAAATAAAGCCTGAAATTTCAAAATGGAACTTCAGAAAGTTCTCCTGCAACAGGGTTATCAAATTAAGATCCTACATCTGTATAAACAGGCACACACAAAGGTGTATACACGCATACACAAAAAATGAAAGACTCATGATTGGATATTATTTACACATTATCTTCGCATCATCTACACACCATACCACCAATGTACAACGTAAAATAACTTAGTGTGTGGTACTGTAGATTAGTGTTTTAAATCAAATTATATGTCACACACACCAAATACAACCTTACTGTGAAATGCTTACAAGTCCTTAACCAACAATGCAGTTCAAGAAAGAGTGTTAAGAAAATATTTGCTAAATAAAATGTAAACAATTTAAAGTAGCACAAAATTGCATAACAATAACGAGGCTATATACAGGGGGTACCAGTACCGAGTCAATGTGCAGGGGTACAGGTTAGTTTGTACATGTATGCTGGGGTAAAATGTGACTAAAATAAACAGTGAGTAGCAGCAGTGTAAAAATAAAAGGGGGGTGTTAATGTAAATAGTCTGGGTGGCACTGTAGATTAGAGTGTGTTAGTGTGTGGCACTGTAGATTAGAGTGTGTGGCACTGTAGATTAGAGTGCGTTAGTGTGTGGTACTGTAGGAACTATTGTGCCATTCAGCAGACACTTTTATACAAAGCCACTAACATTAGGAAATTGAACCCAGCGCCCATGCTCTACCAACTGAGCCACACAGAACCAGACTGCGTTAGTGTCAGGGTTAGATGTCAGTGACAGTCATAATAGGAGAATTGCAACAAAGAAACAGAACTTGTCATGGAGCACCGTGTTCGTATACTTTTAAGAAAACCAGTGCTGAAGGGAGATTACATGCACCAGCATGCTAAAATAAGCTTCACTAAAACAAAAAACCCACAAGTATAAACCAGTGATTAAGCTATTGTCTAGAATCTTTTTTCCCACCCCAATGAGTTATCAACCAATCAGGAGAATTGGAAATTTAGGCTGATGCATGTAAAATACTTATTTTAAGAACAGGGGAGTAGTAGGCCTATGTGTGCTATTTGATATTTGAAAAAGCTTTAGACTACATTTTCATTTATAAAAAAATATAGATTATAACAGTTTTTGAATACTCCTACTAACTACACTAACAGTACTATTTGTGACGTAAGTATGTCAAAAGTTATAGGATGTCGTACTAAATTCACCAAAATACAAAGTATACAAGCAGTGGACACTATTTCCGTGCTTTTAGGGCCCATAATGCAATTCTTCAGATAATGGGCTTGGCTTCACAACTTTTTCAGATTTGAAGAAAATGGCAGAAAATATGCAGCCGAAGTCCTTTAACTAATTATGACAAATGTTAAGCAATGTAAGAAAGTAATGACTTTTCAAATAAGTTAAGTTACACGTTATGTTGCCTGACAATTTGTTAGCTACGCTATCCTTACAAACCACGTAGCATTACAGTATGTACCGGTATGTTAGCTAGTTACCGTCCTAACCAACATTAGTTAGCTACTAATAAAGCTAACTAACAACCCAACGTTTATTGATTTGATTATTCACGTTATTCTTAGGGGGTATTAGTCGTGAGTTCTCAATGGACATAGTTAATTCTTGCTATCTACTCCGATTTCAGAGAACTCGTCTGAGTGTGGCAGAGCGCAGAATAACTGATGGATTTACGAATGCTCAACACCCGTTATATTTGAATATGGCCAGTGTCAGTAAACGTCAACAAAAACAAGTGTAATTAAATTGTTGCCAGCAGCACAGAAACAGTCACCAACGCTCTGGATAACATGAACACTGCCTAACCAGCACTGCAAGGCCGAGTAAAATGGTCAGAATGAGGTGTTCTCTCATTTGTGTCTGGAAGTAGCTAGCAAGCTAGCCAACGTTAGCCAGTTAGCTTGGGAGCTTGCCTGCCGTTGTGAGGTCAGAACACTCGAATCCGATCAACCCTACTCCACGACCAGAGCGTCCAGTGTATGCTCCGAAAGCGAAATGCTCTGAATTTACGAAGGGACAATCTGACAACGCTCTGGTTTTGTGCACACGAACTCCAGATTGAATTTATGAACACACCTAAAACCATAAAATGTCTAGCTATGTTATGCTAACAAGCTAGCAAGAGGTTGCATAGCAACAGCATCAACTTCTGGTAGACAGGCAAAGCAATAGTATGCTCAACTGAAAGGATACCGTTCGTTTAAGGTATGAACTAAACTATAACTAATAGTATATACTCTTTTAACTATGTAGTATGTTAATAAGGGTATTCGGACACAGTTTATGTAACCCATCAAGATTGACCTGGTTTAGTTAAAAATTTCAAATATGGACAGTGCAGGGATATCCGGCCAGGTCTTGATAAGAAATTACAATACTTTTTAAATACAAATTGTAATTACCCAAGAAAACTGTACCCGGTAACTGAACTAAATGACTATCGCCGTTCACTTCTGTCACCATGAACGGCTTTAAGAGACGAGTCAAGGATCATATCACCTCTACCTTACTGGACACCCTAGACCCACTTCAATTTACTTACCACCCCAACAGATCCACAGACGATGCATGGCTTTGTGATGGCCACTCCAACACCTTGACTTTATTGTCCTTAAGCCATTTATTTTATTCGACCACCTTTTTCTCCCCAATTTCGTGGTATCCAATTGTTAGTAATTACTATCTTGTCTCATCGCTACAACTCCCGTGCAGGCTCGGGAGAGACGAAGGTCGAAAGCCACGCGTCCTCTGAAACACAACCCAACCAAGCCGCACTGCTTCTTAACACAGCGTGCCTCCAAAACGGAAGCCAGCCGCACCAATGTGTCGGAGGAAACACTGTGCACCTGGCTAACTTGGTTAGCGTGCACTGCGCCCGGCCGCTGGTGCGTGGTGAGACAAGGATATCCCTACCGGCCAAACCCTCCCTAACCCGGACGACGCTAGGCCAATTGTGCGTCACCCCACGGACCTCCCGGTTGTGGCCGGCTGCGGCAGAGCCCGGGAGCGATCCCAGAGTCTCTGGTGGCACAGCTAGCGCTGCAATGCCCGAGACCACTGCGCCACTCGGGAGGCCCGTCCTTAAGCCATTTTGCCACAACTTTGGAAGTATGCTTGGGGTCATTGTCCATTTGGAAGACCCATTTGTGACAAAGCTTTAGCTTCCTGACTGATGTCTTGAGATGTTGCTTCAACATATCCACAAAATGTCCTTCCTCATGATGCTATCGATTATGTGAAGTGCACCAGTCCCTCCTGCAGCAAAGCACTCCCACAACATGATGCTGCCACCCCGGTGCATCACGGTTGGGATGGTGTTCTTCAGTTTGCAAGCCTCCCCCTTTTTCCTCCAAACATACCGATGGTCATTATGGCCAAACAAGATGTTTTGTTCATTAAAATAACATCAAATTGATCAGAAACACAGTGCTAATGTTGTAAATGAATATTGTAACTGGAAACAGCAGTCCGCGTGATCAAAACAATCTTGAAGCGTGGATTCCCATTGGTTAGACCAGCGTTGAATTGAACTTAGCACAAGTATTTCCGGTTTGAGTGTCTGCCTATGGGAAGGGAAGAGCAAAATGGAGTTGTGATCAGATTTGCCGAAGGGAGGTCGGGGGAGGTCCTTGAGGAAGTTGGAGTAGCAGTGGTTGTGTTTTAGCAGTGCGAGTACTGCAGTCAATGTCGATAGAACTTCGGTAGCATTTTCCTCAAATTTGCTTTGTTAAAATCCTTAGTTACAATAAATGCGGCATCAGGATATGTGGTTTCCAGTTTGTATAAAGTCAAGTGACGTTCTTTGAGGTTCGTCGTGGTATCGGCTTGAGGGGGGAATATACACAGCTGTATAAGGAGGTAATTCAGTCAGCATTTCATTGTGTGGTATTCTAGGTTGGGTGATCAAAAGGACTTGAGTTTCTGTATGTTGTTATCACAATCACACCATGAGTAGCTAATCATGAAACATACACTCCCGTCCTTCTTCCCGGAGAGATATTTATCTACATTGGCGAACAGATGCCCATTATCAGCAACCTGTGTTCCAATGGCATGTGGTGTTAGCTAATCCAAGTTAAGCTAATTGAACATTAGAAAACCCCTTTCCTATTATGGTAGCCCAGCTGAAAACAGTTGCGTTAATTAAAGGAGCAATAAAAACTGTCCTTCTTTAGACTAGTTGAGTATCTGGAGATTCAGCATTTATGGGTATGATTACAGGCTCAAAATACCAGAAATGAAGACATTTCTTCTGACAGTGGTAAATCTATTCTTGATCTGGGAAATGAAGGCTATTCCATGTGAGAAATTGCCAAGAAACTGAAGATCTTGTACAACGCTGTGTACTACTTCCCTTCACAGAACAGCGCAAACTGGCTCTAACCAGAATAGAAAGAGTGACAGGCCCCGGTGAACAACTGAACAAGAGGACAAGTACACGAGTTTCTAGTTTGAGAAACAGATGCCTCACAAGTCCTCAACCGGAAGCTTCATTAAATAGTACCCACAAAACACCAGTCTCAACGTCAACAGTGAAGAGGCGACTGCAGGATGTTGGCCTTCTAGGCAGAGTTGCAAAGAAAAAGCCATATCTCAGACTGGCCAATAAAAATAAAAGATTAAGATGGACAATAGAACAGACACTGGACAGAGCAAGATAGGAAAAGTGTTATGGCCAGACAAATCTTAAGTTTGAGGTGTTCGGATCACAAAGAACAACATTCGTGAGACGCAAAAAAAAAATGAAAAGATGCCGGAGGAGTGCTGATGCAATCTATCAAGCATGGTGGAGGCAATGTGATGGTCTGGGGTTCTTTGGTGGTGGTAAAATTGGAGATTTGTACAGGGTAAAAGGGATCTTGAAGAAGGAAGGCTATCACGCCATTTTGCAATGCCATGCCATACCCTGTGTACAGCGCTTAATTGGAGCCAATTTCCTCCTACAACAGGACAATGACCCAAAGCATAGCTCCAAACTATGTAAGAACTATTTAGGGAAGAAGCAGTCAGCTGGTATACTGTCTATAAAGGAGTGGCCAGAACAGTCACCGGATCTCAACCCTATTGAGTTGTTGTGGAAGCAGCTTGACCGTATGGTACGTAAGAAGTGCCCATCAAGCCAATCTAACTTGTGGGAGGTGCTTCAGGAAGCATGGGGTGAAATCTCTTCAGATTACCTCAACAAATTGACAACTAGAATGCGGAAGGTCTGCAAGGCTGTAATTGCTGCAAATGGAGGATTCTTTGATGAAAGCGAAGTTTGAAGGAGACAATTATTATTTAAATTAAAAATCATTATTTATAATTTAACGTTTTGACTATATTTCCTATTCATTTTGCAACTAACTTCATGTATGTTTTCATGGAAAACAAGGACATTTCTAAGTATTTAGTCAGCCACCAATTGTGCAAGTTCTCCCACTTAAAAGGATGAGAGGCGCCTGTAATTTTCATCATAGGTACACTTCAACTATGACAGACAAAATAAGAAAAAAAATCCAGAAAATCACAATGTAGGATTTTTAATGAATTTCCAAATTATGGTGGAAAATAAGGATTTGGTCACCTACAAACAAGCAAGATTTCTGGCTCTCACAGACCTGTAACTTCTTCTTTAAGAAGCTCCTCTGTCCTCCACTTGTTAACTGTATTAATGACACCGGTTTGAACTTGTTATCAGTATAAAAGACACCTGTCCACAACCTCAAACAGTCACACTCCAAACTCCACTATGGTCAAGACCAAAGAGCTGTCAAAGCACACCAGAAACAAAATTGTAGACCTGCACCAGGCTGGGAAGACAGAATCTGCAATAGGTAAGCAGCTTGGTTTGAAGAAATCAATTGTGGGAGCAATTATTAGGAAATGGAAGACATACAAGACCACTGATAATCTCCCTTGATCTGTGGCTCCACACAAGATCTCACCCCGTGGGGTCAAAATGATCACAAGAACAGTGAGCAAAAATCCCAGAACCACACGGGGGGACCGAGTGAATGATCTGCAGAGAGCTGGGACCAAAGTAACAAAGCCTACCATCAGTAACACACTACGCCGCCAGGGACTCAACTACTGCAGTGCCAGACATGTCCCCCTGATTAAGCCAGTACATGTCCAGGCCCATCTGAAGTTTGCTAGAGAGCATTTGGATGATCCAGAAGAAGATTGGGAGAAGGTCGTATGGTCAGATGAAACCAAAATAGAACCTCTTGGTAAAAACACAACTCGTTGTGTTTGGAGGACAAAGAATGCTGAGTTGTCTCCAAAGAACACCATACCTACTGTGAAGCATGGGGGTGGAAACATCATGCTTTGGAGCCGTTTTTCTGCAAAGGGACCAGGATGACTGATCCGTTCTAAAGGAAAGAATGAATGAGGCCATGTATCGTGAGATTTTGAGTGAAAACCTCCTTCCATCAACAAGGGCATTGAAGATGAAACGTGGCTGGGTCTTTCAGCATGACAATGATCCCAAACACACCGCCCGGGCAACGAAGGAGTGGCTTCGTAAGAAGAATTTCAAGGTCCTGGAGTGGCCTAGCCAGTCTCCAGATCTCAACCCCATAGAAAATCTTTGGAGGGAGTTGAAAGTCCGTGTTGCCGAGCAACAGCCCCAAAACATCACTGCTCTAGAGGAGATCTGCATGGAGGAATGGGCCAAAATACCAGCAACAGTGTGTGAAAACCTTGTGAAGACTGACAGAAAACATTTCACCTCTGTTATTGCCAACAAAGGGTATATAACAGAGTACTGAGATAAACTTATTGACCAAATACTTATTTTCTACCATAATTTGCAAATAAATTCATTAAAAATCCTACAATGTGATTTTCTGGATTTTTTTTCCTAATTTTGTCTGTAATAGTTGAAGTGTACCTATGATAAATTACAGGCCTCTCATCTTTTTAAGTGGGAGAACTTGCACAATTAGTGGCTGACTAAATTATTTTTTGCCCCACTGTATGCTTAATTCTATTCCTCTACTTAGATGTGTGTATTGTTCTGAAACAGTTAGATGTTAGTTGTTAGATATTACTGCACTGTTGGAGCGAGAAACACAAGCATTTTGCTACACGGCCTCCGAAACACGACCTCACCACACTGCTCCTTGACACATTGCTCGCTTAACCCGTAAGCCATCTGCAACAATGTGTCGGAGGAAACACCATACAGCTGGTGACCAAAGTTAGTGTGCATGCGACTGGCAACCACTAGGAGTCGCTAGAACGCGATGGGATAAGGACATCCCAGCCAGCCAAACCCTCCCCTAACCCGGACAATGCTGGGCCAATTGTGTGCCACCTCATGGGTCTGCAATGCAGTGCCTTAGACCGCTGCTCCACTCAGGAGGCGCAGAGTGTTTTAGACATATAAAATGTGTGAAGTTGTAAGGTAGAGAGTGTGTTTTACTAATTGTGCACAACCAATATGAAGATGTGGGTAAGTTGGTATGCAACAGGAACATTACCAGGAGCTATAGAGAACTTATATTTGGTGCTGTACTACTCAGCACCTGAAGAAACCCTAAAATTATGTGAACGATACCTCCTCTGCTGCTCCAGCTCCTCTGGGGAGGGTCCATTCTGGACAGGGCGAGGGAGAGAGGAGTATCCTGAAGATAGAAAAAGACAACGAGTGAGTGAGTAATGTGTATTTTAGCAGTCCTGTTTAAATGCATTTTTTTAAGTATCTTTCCCTTCTCCCTTTCTGACAACATCTATCCAATGGTGTTAGGTAAAGGCTAGAATCCTTAATTGTGAAACAGCCACGTTCTTTTGCGATATTAGAAGAATTGCCTGCAGACAACAAATACTGTTTTTCCTTCTCTGACTTAAAAAAAAACATCACGTTGCGCGACGCTCCTCACCTCTACTTTGACAAAAAAAAAATTATAATAACAATGGTGGTGAGGTGGACAGTGGTGCAGTTTCCCCTACTGCGGATTCCAGTTCACTGATTGAAGCAAGAAAGAAATAACAGGCGAGCGACCTTCCGTTCAATTTATTTAAAATTCACAGTGAACAAACAAAATGCGTTTCACGTTAATTTATTTTTCTATATATATTTTTGGTATGCATTGAATTTTTGTCCTATATTGTGGGTCATACCAGAGTCGCCGAGAGCACTCAGCACCTCCAGGGCGTGCATCATGCCGTTGGCAAAGAGGGTGGCGTCCTCCTTGCTGCCGAAGTTCAGTCCCCACACCTGCCGGGCGTCCCGCCACTGGTGGAAGTTGGTTGTGGCCTGATTGTACTTCAGCACCTTGACGATTGGACAGTTGATCACCACCTGGGAGTGTCAGGCAGGAAGTAAAAGACAATGAGAAACTATGAGTGGAATGAGAGTATGCATTCACTGAGAGAATGTGTGTGTGGAATATAGCATGTGTAGGTAAGTAAACACTGGAGAGAGAACCTAGATTGTATTTGTACCTTGTATTTCAAAATGGTTTAATCCTTGTATCCCTTCATGCTCAACTAGTGCTACAGTCAGTGCCTTGCAAAATTATTAATTCCCCTTTGGTATTACAACCTGTAATTTAAATGGATTTTTATTTTTTGTAATAGACATCCACAAAATATTCCAAATTTG
This sequence comes from Oncorhynchus masou masou, assembly GCF_036934945.1. Classification (NCBI taxonomy): domain Eukaryota; kingdom Metazoa; phylum Chordata; class Actinopteri; order Salmoniformes; family Salmonidae; genus Oncorhynchus; species Oncorhynchus masou. The sequence goes on along the minus strand of NC_088223.1, from coordinate 81,926,991 downwards.
TGAAGTAAAATGGAGCAGAAAAAAAAGGACTTGTTTCAAAAAAAGTATTTATTTTTTTTTAAACGGAAAAGTGGCACCACCAAGCCCAAGGAGCTCTCCTAACAGGTCAGGGACACAGTTGTTGAGAAGTATGTGGGAGACTCCCCAAAAAAATGGAAGAAGGTTCTCTGGTTAGATGAGACTAAAATTGAGCTTTCCAAGGAAAACACTATGTCTGGCGCAAACTAAACACCTCTCATCACTCCGAGAACACATCCCCACAGTGAAGCATGGTGGTAGCAGCATCATGTCGTGGGGATATTTTTCCATCGGCAGAGACAGGGAAACTGGTCAGAATTGAAGGAATGATGGATGGCACTAAATACAGGGAAATTCTTGAGGGAAAACTTTCAGTCTTCCAGCAATTTGAGACTGGGACGGAGGTTCACCTTCCAGCAGGACAATGACCCTAAGCATACTGCTAAAGCAACACTCAAGTGGTTTAAGGGGACACATTTAAATGTCTTGGAATGGTCTAGTCAAAGCCCAGACCTCAATCCAATTGAGAATATTTGAGGTATGACAAAGATTTCTGAACACTAGTGGAACCCATCCAACTTGCAGGAGCTAGAGCAGTTATGCCTTGAAGAATGGGCAGAAATCCCAGTGGCTAGATATGCCAAGCTTATAGAGACTTGCAGCTGTAATTGCTGCAAAATTCTTAAGGTTAGCCAATAACTCTGAATGGTTAATGGTTAAGGTTTAGAATATGCTTAGAATAAATATTTGAAAAATAACTTTCTATCACTGGATTTGAACATGCAACCTTTTGAACCAGAGGCAGATGCTTATACCCATCCACAACACTACTTGAAGTTAACAGCGCTCACTGTTTCCCCTAGTGTCCAGTTTCCATATCTCCTCCAACGTCCTCAGACATGGATGGACGCTGAATACTGACTTGTATCACGGGTGACCTGCCTGGCCCCATCTGTGGAATCAGTGAAGCGGAGGTGCATTTGAAAATAGAGCTATTAGTGAAACTGTGCTAATATGCTTGGCTAAGTCTCTCTAGTCAATTGTGCTACTAGTAGTGGACCCTTCCATTGCCCTTTCCAAAGCAATAGAGCTTTTGTAAACTGTGCTAAGATGCTAGGCTAGGATAAACTAAAAGTTGGTTCAAGTTAGGCTTGGCTACACTAGGTCTCTTTCATCTTAGTGTGGGTCCTCCACTACCCTAGTGTGAGAGGAAGGTGTGTGAGAGCAGAGGTAGTGACACACAGTAAACAGAAGTGATATAGGGAACCCAGAGAGAAAGAGGAAGACATCTGACACATACAACCCAAACTATACTAATGACACTAACCTCAAGGAGCAGAGAGGCTGATGGCTGCATGTTCACAGTATGCAGCAGACAGACAAATGACAAAGCCTAACTACAAATCTCTGAGTGTGACAGGGCAAGGAAGCACCAAGGGGACTGGTTCCCATATGGTGTTATAGCAACACTCACAAGATTTACAGATCAGTTTGTCTAATAATGTTCAAGTCAGACTCTCCAAAGAGGTTCCAGACCAGTAGTAAAAATGTTACCCTCCAAGCAACGCATTGTTGTCTCGTGTATGTGTTCATATGTATGTACAGTAACAGTCAAATGTTTGGACACACCTAATCATTCAAGGGTGTTTATTTTCACTCTTTTCTACATTGTAAAATAATAGACATCAAAACTATGAAATAACACATATGGAATCATGTAGTCACCAAATAAAAATATTTTATATTTGAGGTTCTTCAAAGCAGCCACACTTTGCCTTGAAAGCTTTGCACACTCTTGGCATTCTCTCAACCAGCTTCATGATCTGGAATGCATTTCAATTAACAGGTGTGCCTTGTTAAAAGTTACATTTCTGGAATTTCTTTCCTTCTTAAATGAGCCAATCAGTGGTGTTGTCACAAGATATGGGTGGTATACAGAAGATAGCCATATTTGGTAAAATACCAAGTCCTTATTATGGCAAGAACAGCTCAAATAAGCAAAGAGAAATGACAGTCCATCATTACTTTAAGACATAATGTCAGTCAATTCAAGTGCAGTTGCAAAAACCATCAAGCGCTATGATGAAACTGGCTCTCATGAGGACTGCCATAGGAAAGACCCAGAGTTACCTCTGCTGCAGAGGATGAGTTCATTAGAGTTACCAGCATCAGTAATTGCAACCCAAATAAATGCTTCAGAGTTCAAGTAACAGACACATCTCAACATCAACTGTTCAGAGGAGACTGCGTGAACCAGGCCTTCATGGTCGAATTGCTGCAAAGAAACCTCTACTAAAGGACACCAATTAGAAGAAAAGACTTGCTTGGGTCAAGAAACAAGAGCAATGGATATTAGACCGGTGGAAATCTGTCCAACCGCCTTGTCTTTGTGACACAGAGTAGGTGAACAGATGATCTCCGCATTTGTGGTTCCCACTGTGAAGCATGGATGTGTTATGGTGTGGGGGTGCTTTGCTGGTGATACTGTCTGTGATTGATTTAGAATTCAAGGTACACTTAACCAAAATGGCTTCCACAGCATTCCGCAGCGATATGCCATCCCATCTGGTTTGCGCTCAGTGGGACTATCATTAGTTTTTCAACAGGACAATAACCCAAATCACACCTCCAGGCTGTGTAAGGGCTATTTGTCCAAGAAGGAGAGCAATGGAGTGCCTCATTAGATCACCTGGCCTCCACAATCACCTGACCTCAACCCAATTGAGATGGTTTGGGATGAGCTTACATTTTTTTAAGAACTTATTTAAATCTTATTAAATCTTAAATTCTTATACAATGACGGCCTACACCGGCCAAACCCGGACGATGCTGGGCCAATTGTGTGCCGCCCTATGGGACTCCCAATCACAGACGGTTGTGATACAGCCTGGAGTTTTATTAATTGAACCTTTATTTAACTAGGCAAGTCAGTTAAGAACAAATTATTATTTACAATGACGACTTACACCGGTCAAACCCGGACAACGCTGGGGCAATTGTGTGCCGCAAAGTGAAAGAAAAGCAGCCGACAAGTGCTTAGCATATGTGGGAACGCCTTCAAGACTGTTGGAAAAGCATTCTAGGTGAAGCTGGTTGAGAGAATGCCAAGCGTGTGCAAAGTCAAGGCAAAGTGTGGCTATTTTGAAGAATCTAAAGTATTACTACATGATTCCATATGTGTTATTTCATAGTGTGTCGTCTTCACTATTATTCTACAATAGAAAATAGTAAAAATAAAGAAAAACCCTTGAATTAGTAGATGTCCAAACTCTTTGACTGGTACTGTAAGTGTAAATATACACACAGTGCTTTCAGAGAGTATTCTAAACCCTGGACTTTTTCTACATTTTGTTCTGTTACAAAGTGGGATTTAAATTGAATTGTCATTCTTTGTCAATGATCTACCCAAAATACTCTAATGTCAAAGTTCAAGAGAAATTCAAACATTTGTAAAACATTCATAAAAAAACACGATTATATCTTAATTCGATAAGTATTCAACACCCTGAGTCAATTCATGTTATTATCAACTTTGTGGGTAAGTCTAAGAGTTTCCACACCTGGATTGTGCAACATTTGCCCATTATTCTTTTCCAAATTATTCAAGCTCTGTCAGATTTGTTGTTGAAAATTGCTAGACAACCATTTTCAGGTATTGCCATAGATTTCCAAGCAGATTTAAGTCAAAACAGTAACCAGGTAACTCAGGAACATTCACTGTCTTCTTGGTAAACAACTCCAGTGTAGACTTGGCCTTGTGTTTTAGGCTAGTGTCCTACTGAAAGGTGAAATCACCTCCCAGTCTCTGGTGGAAAGCAGACTGAACCAGGCTTGCCGACTTGGATTTTGCCTGTGCTTAGCTCCATTCCGTTACTTCTTTTAACCTGAAACTCCCCAGTCCTTAACGATTACAAGCATACCCAAAACATGATGCAGCCACCTCTATGCTTGAAAATATGGAGAGTGGTACTGAATAAAGTGTTGTATTGAATTTGAATATAACACTTCGCATTCAGGACAAAAAGTGATTTGCTCTGACACATTATTTTGAAGTATTACTTTAGTGCGTAGTTGCAAACAGGATGCATGTTTCGAAATATTTTTATTCTGTACATGCTTCCTTCTTTTCACTCTGTCAATTAGGCAAGTAATGTGGCGTAACTACAATGTTGTTGGTCCACCTTCAGTGTCCTCCTATCACAGCCATTAAACTCTAACAGTTTTAAAGTCACCATTGGCCTCATGGTGAAAACCCTGAGCTGTTTCCTTCCTCTCCGGCAAGTGAGTTAAGAAGGAAGCCTGTATATTTGTAGTGACGGTGTATTGATACACCACCCAAAGTGTAATTAATAACTCCATAATGCTCAAAGGGATATTCAAGTGCCCATATTTGTTAGGCATTGGAAGACCTCCCTGATCGTTGTGGTTGATTTAATGCTTGTAATTCTCTGCTTGACTGAGGGACCTTACAGATGATAGTATGTGTGGTACAGAGATGAGGTAGTCATTTCCAAATGATGTTAAAAACAAATTATTGCAGATAGAGTCCATGTAACTTGTGATTTGATAAGCACATTTTTACTCCTGAACTTATTTAGACTTGCTATAATAAAGGGGTTGAATACTTATTGATTCAAGACATCACAGATTTGAATTTTTAATACATTTGTAAAAAACTTGAAAAACATAATTCCACTTTGACATTATGGGGTATTATGCGTAGGGCAGTGACAAAACAAATCTCAATATAATCCATTATAAATTCAGGCTGTAACAACAAAATGTGGAAAAAGTCAAGGGGTGTGAATACCTTCCGAAGGCACTGTCTTTACAGTATATACTGTAAAATGTGTTTGATCTTGATGGGCCACCATAGTTGTTCCTCCCAACCTCACAACAGCTGTTGTAGCCATTATAGATACCCACTGGGCATACACTGGTTGAATCAACATTGTTTCCACATAATTTCAATTAAATGATGTTGAACCAACGTGGAAAAGACATTGAATTGACATCTGTGCCCATTAGTTTGATTAGTGAGAAGTCGGACAGAAATACTTGATGAAAGACGTGAAAGCTTAAAAAATAAAACAAAACAGCTATTTTGCTCAATCGAATATCTGACAGTGCCTCCAAGGAATTTCTCTGTTCATGGTGTGTGTGTGTGTACACTAGTTACCTGCTGGTCGGCCTGAATCTTGCGTCCCACCACTCGGAATGTGTTGGCCACAGGGTTGTGGTAGATCTGGACCCTGCTGAAGGCCTGGCCCCCTGTGCCTGCTGGCACCCAACGCTTGTTAGCATCATCGTACAGCATGACCGTGGCCCGCGCCTGGCAGATACTGGACTCACTGAGAGAGAAAAGGGGGGGGGCAGAGAGAAAGATGGAGGAGAGGGAAAGGAATAGAAGGGTAGAGGAGAGGGACAGAGAGAGAGAGAGAGATGAACAGGGAAAGGGTGGCAGAGAGATAAAGGAAGAGGAGAGATGAAGAGAGATAGAAACAGGGAGTGTGTGGAGGGGAAGAAAGAGGGAAGGAGTTAATTCAGTCATCTCCGACAAGGAAATAATGAGATGGCCCATATCTGGGTTTTGAGTGCAGTTAATGCACTGTTGTGGACATTGCTTTGTTGTCGATGTTGCTTTATGGCAGTAAGAGCAAGACGAGGAACTTAAGGACGCCTAAAAGAGCTTACAAATCAATGTTTTACAGTAAACAGATATCACGAGTGACTTTTTAGCACCATTTTTCTGGAAGCTGTGCTGCGACATTTTCCCCCACGTGGGCCAGGCCCCTATCCATTTGAGTGACAGCATGGAAGGTATACAGAACCCTTGACCTTTTCCACATTTTGTTACGTTACAGCCTTATTCTAAAATGGATTAAAATGTTCTCTCCTTATCAAGCGACACACACAATACCCCATAATGACAAAGCAAAAACAGGTTTTTAGAAATTAGCGCAAATTTCTAAAATAAAAAAACTGAAATATTACACATGCATAAGTATTCAGACTCTTTACTCAGTACTTTGTTAAAGCACCTTTGGCAGCAATTACAGCCTCGAGTCTTTTTGGGTATGACGCTACAAGCTTGGCACACCTGTATTTGGGGAGTTACTCCCATTCTGCACAGCTATTTTCAGGTCTCTCCAGAGATGTTTGATCGGGTTCAAGTCCGGGCTCTGGCTGGGACACTCAAGGACTTCATCAAGATTCTGTATTTTTCTCCGTTTATCTTTCCCTCGATCCTGACTAGTCTCCCAGTCCCTGCCATTAAAGTTTTTGGGGGTAAACTCTGAATGAGCTGTCAAGTGCCTTTTACTGAGGAGTGGCTTCTGTCTGGCCATTCTACCATAAAGGCCTGATTAGTGGAGTGCTGCAGAGATGGGAAAATCTTCCAGATGGGCAACCATCTCCAGAGGAACCCTGGAGCTCTGTCAGAGTGACCATCAGGCTCTTGGTCACTTCAATGACCAAGGCCCTTCCCCCCCGATTGCATTAGGAAGAGTCTTGGTGGTTCCAAACTTATTCCGTTTAAGAATGATGGAGGCCACTGTGTTCTTGGGGACCTTCAATGCTGCAGACATTTTTTTGGTACCCTTCCCCAGATTGGTGTCTCCACACAATCCTGTCTCAGAGCTCTATGGACAATTCCTTTGATCTCATGGCTTGGTTTTTGCACAGTCAACTGTGCTATATAGACAGGTGTGTGCCTTTCCAAATCATGCCCAATCAATTTATATTTACCACAGGTGGACTCCAAGTTTTAGAAACATTTCAAGGATGATCAATGGAAACCGGAAGCTCAAATTAGAGTCTCATAGCAAAGGGTCTGAATACTCATCTAAATAAAATGTTTTTTATTTTTTAATACATTTGCTAAAAATTCAAAAAACCTGTTTTCGCTATGCCATTATGGGGTATTGTGTGTAGATCGATGATCTACACACTAAGGCTACTTGAGGTAATCTGTACATGTAGGTGAGGGTGAAGTGACATAGGTAACAAAGGTAACAAACAAACAGTGAGTAGCAGTGGTGATTTTTATGATTTGTTAAGCAGTCTAATGGCTTGGGGGTAGAAGTTGTTGAGGAGCCTTTTGGTTCTAGACTTGGCGCTCCGGTACCGCTTGCAGTGTGGTAGCGGAGAAAACAGTCTATAACTTGGGTGACTGGAGTCTCTTACAATTTAATGGGCTTTCCTCTGACACCACCTATTATATAGGTCCTGGATGGCAGGAAGCTTGGCCCCAGTGATGTACTGGGCCATTCGCACTACCCTCTGTAGTGCCTTACGGTCAGATGCCGAGCAGTTGCCATACCAGGCGGTGATGCAACCGGTCAGGCTGCTCTCGATGGTGCAGCTGTATATCTTTTTGAGGATCTGGGGACCCATGCCAAATCTTTTCAGTCTGCTGAGGGGGAAAAGGTTTGGTCGTGCCCTCTTCACTACTGTCTTGGTATGTTTGGACCATGATAGTTCGTTGGTGATGTGGACACCAAGGAACTTGAAACTCTTGACCCGCTCCACTACAGCCCCGTCAATGTTAACGTGGGCCTGTTCGGCCCGCCTTGTCCTGTAGTCCACGATCAGTTCCTTTGTCTTGCTCACATTGAAGGGGAGGTTGTTGTCCTGGCACCACACTGCCAGTTCTCTGAACCCCTCCCTATAGGCCATCTCATCGGTGTCGGTGATCAGGCCTACCACTGTTGTGTCGTCAGCAAACTTGATGGTGTTGGAGTCGTGTTTGGCCACGCAGTCATGGGTGAACAGGGAATACAGGAGGGGACTAAGTACCCACCACTGAGGGGCCCCAGTGTTAAGGATCAGCGTGGCAGACGTGTTGTTGCCTACTCTTACCACCTGGGGGCTGCCCGTCAGGAAGTCCAGAATCCAGATGCATAGGGAGGTTAGTTGCAGAGTCCTTAGCTTAGTGATGAACGCTTAGCTGTAGTCAATGTACACCATTCTCACATAGGTGTTCCTTTTGTCCAGGTGAGAAAGGGCAGTGTGGAGTGCGATTGAGATTTTGGATCTGTTGGGCCGGTATGTGAATTGGAGTAGGTCTAGTGTGTCCGGGAGGATGCTGTTGATGTGAGCCATGACCAGCCTTTCAAAGCACTTCATGGCTACCGACGTGAGTGCCACGGGGCGATAATCATTTAGGCAGGTTACCTTCGCTTCCTTGGGCACAGGGACTGTGGTGACTATGGTGGTCTGCTTAAAACATGTAGGCATTATAGACTCGGTCAGGGAGAGGTTGAAAATGTCAGTGAAGACACTTGATAGATGGTCCGTGCATGCTTTGAGTACACGTCCTGGTAATCCCTCTGGCCCAGCGGCTTTGTGTATGTTGACCTGTTTAAAAGGTTTTGTTCACGTCGGCTACCGAGAGCGTTGCCACACAGTCATTCAGAACAGATGGTGCTCTCGTGCATGTGTCAGTGTTGCTTGCCTCGAAGCGAGCAAAGAAGGCATTTAGCTCGTCTGGTAGGCTCGTGTCACTGGGCAGCTCGTGTCGGTTTTTCCTTTTGTAGTCCGTATCAGTTTTCGAGCCATGCCACCACCGACAAGCGTCAGAGCCGGAGTAGTAGGATTCAATCTTAATCCTATATTGAGGCTTTGCTTGTTTGATGGTTCGTCTGAGGGCATAGCAGGATTTCTTATAAGCATCCGGATTAGTCTCCCGCTCCTTGAAAGCGGTAGCTCCAGCCTTTAGCTCGATGCGGATGTTGAACGGTAATCCATGGCTTGTGGTTGGGATATGAACGTACAGTCACGGTGGGAACAATGTCATCGATACACTTATTGATGAAGCTGATGACTGAGGTGGTGTATTCCTTTATGCCATTGGATGAATCCCGGAGCATATTCCAGTCTGTGCTAGCAAAACAGTCCTGTAGTGTAGCATCCGTGTCATCTGACCACTTCCGTATTGAGCGAGTCACTGGTACTTCCTGGTTGAGTTGTTACTTTTAAGCAGGATTCAGGAGGATAGAATTTGGTCAGATTTGTCAAAAATGGAAGGCGGGGGAGAGCTTTGTATGCATCTGTGTGTGGAGTAAAGGTGGTCTAGGGTTTTTTCCCCCTGGTTGCACATGTGACATGCTGGTAAAAATGTGATTTAAGTTTGCCTGCATTAAAGTTCCTGGCCACTAGGAGCGAGCACTTTATTCTTTGCTTATGGCCTTATGGAGTTGTTTGAGAGTGGCCTTAGTGCCAGCTTCGTTTTGTGGTGGTAAATAGGCGGCTACAAATAATAGAGATGATAACTTTCTTGGTAGATAATGTGGTCTGCAGCTTATCATAAGGTACTACCTCAGGCAAGCAAAGCAATACCTCGAGAATTCTTTAATATTAGACATCGCACACCAGCTGTTATTGACAAAGAAAGACCCCCACCCCTAGTCTTACCAGAGATAGAGTATCTGTTCTGCCGTGCATGGAAAATCCTGCTAGCTCTATGTTATCCGTCTCTTTGTTAGCCACGTCTCGGTGAAACATAAGATGTTACAGTTTTTAATGTCCCGTTGGTAGGATAATCTTAATAGTAGGTTATCAATTTTATTTTCCAATGATTGCATGTTAGAAAGAAGAATGGAAGGCATTGGGAGTTCTTGCTCGCCTCCGGATTCTCAGAAAGATCCACAATATGCGTCCCCTTTTCCGGTGTATTTTCTTCAAGCAAAAGGCGTGCATCTGGGCCTGTTCCAGTGAAAGCAGGATATCCTTCTTGTCGGACTCATTAAAAGGAAAACGTTTCTTCCTGTCCACAGTGCGTAATCGCTTTTCTGATGTCCAGAAGTTATTTTCAGTCATAAGAGACAGTAGCAGCAACATTATGCACACAATAAGTAAAACAAAAAGCACAATTTGTTGGGAGAAAGTAAAACATCAGCCATGTTCTTCTGCGCCATCTCTTCAGTTGAGGTCAGGGCTCTGTGCAGACCGGTCAAGTTCTTCCACACTGATCTCTGTACATTTCTGTAAGGACCTAGCTTTGTGCACAGGGGCATTATCATGCTGAAACAGGAAAGTGCCTTCCCCAAACTGTTGACAAAGTTGGGAGCAAAAAAAAAAAATCATCTAGAATGTCATTGTATGCTGTAGCATTAAGATTTCCCGTCACTGGAATTTAGGGGTCGAGCCCGAACCATGAAAAACAGCACCAGACCATTAGTCCTCCTCCACCACCAAACTTTACAGTTGCCACTATGCATTGGGGCAGGTAGCGTTCTCCTGGCATCTGCCAAACCCAAATTCATCCGTCGGACTGCTAGATGGTGAAGCGTGATTCATCACTCCAGAGAATGCGTTTCCACTGCTCCAGAGTCCAATGGCGGCGAGCTTTACACCACTACAGCAGTTTGGAACTTCAGCACTCAGCAGTCCCGTTCTGTGAGGTTGCGTGGCCTACCACTTCGTGGCTGAGCCGTTGTTGTGCCTACATTTCCACTTCACAATAACAGCACTTAGTTGACCTGGGCAGCCCTAGCAGGGCAGAAATTTGATTAACAGACTTGTTGGAAAGGTGCCATTCTATGATGGTGCCACGTTGAAAGTCACTGAGCTTTTTAGTACGGGCCATTCTACTGCCAATGTTTGTCTATGAAGATTGCATGGCTGTGCACTCGATTTTATACACCTTTCAGCAACTGGTGTGGCTGAAATAACTGAATCCACTCATCTCTGCTGCCAATGACTGGAAAGAATTGCAAAAATCACTGAAGCTGGAGACTCATATCTCCCTCACTAACTTTAAGCATCAGCTGTCAGAGCAGCTCACCGCCCCTGTACACAGCCCATCTGTAAGTAGCACACCCAACTGCCTCATCTCCATATTGTTATTTATTTTTCCTCTTTTGCACCCCAGTATCTCTACTTGCACATCATCATCTGCACATCTATCACTCCAGTGTTAATGCTAAATTGTAAATATTTCACCACTATGCCCAATTTAATTGCCTTACCTCCCTAATCTTACTACATTTGCACACACTGTATATAGATATTTTGATTGTGTTATTGACTGTACGTGTGTTTATCCCATGTGTAAGTCTGTTGTTTTTGTCGCACTGCTTTGCTTTAACTTGGACAGGTCGCAGTTGTTGAGAACAAGTTCTCATTTACTGGCCTACCTGGTTAAATAAAGGAGAAATACATTTATTTTTTATTTTGAAGGGGTGTTCAGATACTTCGTTGTGTGTAAGAATGTATGTGTATGTGGGCAATTTCCAGGGACCACTTTTGGCTCATGAGCACTACTTTGAGAACTACTATGCCCAGGAAGATATCAGTATCGCAATATTTATACATTGGACCTTTAAAAACCTGCTGTATTTTAAATATGGTAGTACTTAAAACTACTGGATAACAAGTATACAAATGTACTGTATAATCTCTTTCAGAGTGTGCCTTTGTGGAATCGTTTTCTCAGACTCTGCTACCATGCAAGGTCACACGCGTCGTCGCCACAGTAACGCGTGTGAGAAAGTCTCAGCTACTTCCTCCTCCTCGGCAGTGTGAGACGTGAAACAATCCCCGACTTCCCGGGGAATCCGAGCCCTGAACACTTCCTGCTCTCACAAACTGCTGCCTAATATGGTCTGGCTCAGTGCCCTTGGCTTGCCTATCGACACACTGGCATACACAAAGGCATACACACTGTAAACACACACAGGCATATACACACACACATACATACACATACAAAGGCATACACACTGTAAACATACACACACATATACACGCACACACACACAGTCATACACACACAGTCACACACACACAGTCATATACAAAGGCATACACACTGTAAACACACACACACACACACACACAGACAGGCAGGCACACACACAGGCAGGCAGGCACACACACACAGACAGGCAGGCACACACACACACAGGCAGGCACACACACAGGCAGGCACACACAGGCAGGCACACAGGCACACACACACAGGCACACACACACACACAGGCAGGCACACACAGGCAGGCACACAGGCACACACACACAGGCACACACACACACACAGGCAGGCACACACAGGCAGGCACACAGGCACACACACACAGGCACACACACACAGGCACACACACAGGCATACACACACACACAGGCATACACACAGGCACACACACAGGCACACACACAGGCACACACACAGGCACACACACAGGCACACACACAGGCACACGCACAGGCACACACACAGGCACACGCACAGGCACACGCATATACACACGCGCATATACACACACAGGCACACACAGGCACACACAGGCACACACAGGCATATATACACACACACAGTCATATACACACACACAGGCATATACAAAGGCATACACACTGTAAACATACACACACACAGGCATATACACAGGCACACACACAGGCACACACACACAGGCACACACACACAGTCACACACACACAGTCACACACACACAGTCACACACACACACAGTCACACACACACGCATATACACACACAGGCACACAGACAGGCATATATATATACACACACAGGCACACACAGTCATATACACACACACAGGCATATACAAAGGCATACACACTGTAAACATACACACACAGGCATACACACACACACAGGCATATACACACACAGTCATACACACACACACACAGTCACACACACACACAGACAGGCATATATACACACACACAGGCACACAGTCATATACACACACACAGGCATATACAAAGGCATACACACTGTAAACATACACACAGGCATATACACAGGCATACACACACACACAGGCATATACACACACACAGGCATATACACACACACACAGGCACACAGTCATATACACACACACAGGCATATACACACACACAGGCATATACACACACACACAGGCATATACACACACACACAGGCAGGCAGGCACACACACAGGCAGGCAGGCACACACACAGGCAGGCACACACACAGGCAGGCACACACACACACACAGGCATATATACACACACAGGCATATCTATCGCCACAGGCATATACAAAGGCATACACACTGTAAACATACACAGGCATACACACACACACACACACACAGGCATACACACACACAGACACACAGGCAGGCACACACAGACACACAGGCAGGCACACACAGACACACAGACACACAGGCAGGCACACACACAGGCAGGCACACACACACAGGCACACACACACAGGCACACACACACAGGCACACACACACAGGCACACACACAGGCATATACACACACACACACAGGCATATCTACACACACACACAGGCATATCTACACACACACACAGGCATATCTACACACACACAGGCATATCTACACACACACACAGGCATATCTACACACACAGGCATATCTACACACACAGGCATATCTACACACACAGGCATATCTACACACACAGGCATATCTATCGCCACAGGCATATACAAAGGCATACACACTGTAAACATACACAGGCATACACACAGGCATACACACAGGCATACAGACAGGCATACACACACAAAAGGTGCAAACGTCAAATGTACACCAGGATATGCACCCCCCCAAAAAAACATCCAAAAAGCATGCACACAGGCACACACAGAAGGCATTATGTTCCGAGGTGGTGGGATTTAATCTTATTTCAATCTACCTCAATTAGGCAGAGAATTTCTGCCATCTATTATGCTACATTATCTGACAGGCATTTGATTGAATACAGTGATAAACAAAAACATTATGACATCAACCTAAATTCTGAAGGTCTTTTAATGAAAAATCATGACATGACTGCATAACTGTTTCGGAGACACCCTTTAACCTAAAAGGCTATCTGAAAAACAACAAGGTGACAAAAATCAACTGTAATATGCAGTCAGATATGAAAGGGCTGAAGACTAAAAACAGTATCTGATGCTCAGGTCTACCTAAAGGCTGTGCAAATTCCTGTTCCTCACGTGTGTGTGTGCCTTTCAACTCAACCCATTTTCCCTGTTTTCACCCACATCTCCCTCCCTCCACCTCTCTTGGTTTCTAGGAGTTGTTCTGTATCTGGTGTTGAGTTTGTTTACAGAACCCATGGTGCCTGTGGACACTGTGTGTGTGTGTGTGTGTGTCCAGCCCTGCAGCAGTGACAACAAACACAGGTCACACACAAACACACCAGTGCTGCATAGAAAGTCTGACAGAGACACACAAACAAAGACACACAGGTAATTGAAACACCCACATACAATAGCAGAGCCACTAAAGTTATTGAACGTGTCTAAGAACAGCGGCAAGTGTGTTTAGTGCTTACTTTCAGTTCTCTCAATGTAAATCAGAGAGCCTGACTCAACTACAGTGTTGACTTGATCTTCGAGTACTGACAGATTTAGCGTTCTGCTCAGAACATATCCAAGGCCAAATGTGCTGTATGCTACTGAGAGGTCATATCATCACTTTCACGCGGTTTTGTCTTCGTGTCTAAGCTTAGACAGGAAGTACACATTCATGTGCGCACACGCAAGCAGTCAGACACTAGTTGAGAGACACAGAGACATTGCCAGATGGTGGTAGAGGTGTGAAAATAGTTGATGGAGCGGCTACAGAATGAGACATGCGATGAGTGGAGTGTAGACACAAATTCAGTGTTGGTGCCACTGCAACTTCCTGCTCACTAGGGGAATGCATGCTATCAAACACACTGGGTGAGCATTAGGGTGAAGTTGCCTAGATGCTGATCTTGAGTGAGTTAAGCATTTCCCCCACTGATGGTTAAGGTTAGGTCCAGATCTGATCCTAGATCTGTACCTACTAGGGGACATTTCACTCCGGAGCCTTGTTCACTGGAGAATGCTTTCAAACACACTGGGTTAGCTCTTATCAGCTCTTATAAATATAAAACAAACCACACTGAGTAAACCAAACATTAAAAACACCTTCCTAATATTGAGTTGTTGTTTTTGTTCAATGTCATAAACCGGATAGCCATGCCTGCCTCTAGGTTAAGAAAATTCCATCTCCATGCACTTTAGTCATAAACCTCATCAATAGACCATAGAAATGAGGGCCTCCAGAGCGCCAGCTGTGCCACCAGAGACTCTGGGTTCGCGCCCAGGCTCTGTCGCAACCGGCCGCGACCGGGAGGTCCGTGGGGCGACGCACAATTGGCCTAGCGTTGTCCGGGTTAGGGAGGGTTTGGCTGGTAGGGAAATCCTTGTCTCACCGCGCACCAGCGACTCCTGTGGCGGGCCGGGCGCTGTGCGCACTAACCAAGGCTGCCAGGTGCACGTGTTTCCTCCGACACATTGGTGTGGCTGGCTTCCGGGTTGGATGCGCACTGTTAAGAAGCAGTGCGGCTTGGTTGGGTTATAGACCATGGAAATGGTCTATAGTTTGGTTTATTACAAAGTTAATACAATGCACCAAAATTGCTTTCAAAGAAATATATATTTATATTACAAGTGGGGAAATATAGAAGGTGGGTTAGAAGGTGAAGAAGGTTAGAAGGTGGGTGTCATAAAAGATTACGATTGATGTGTATGGTTGTCAGTAGTTGTAGCACTGAGATAACAGAAACCAGCTGGCCACCATCGTTCCTCTAAAAGGGTGAGTCAAAGATCATGATATTTTTGTAGAGGTTTCCAAGATCGTTTGTAATAATTTAGAGGTTTCCTTTCATTAGCTCCTTCCTTTTGTCTGTATTTCAGAAAGCTGGATTAGAAATACCTGGTTTGTGACTGAAACAGCGATAGACTACCTGGATATATCCAATAAGTAGTTCTCATTTGAGTTCTGTTGCAAAACGTTTTTAAAATGTTTTCTGCTGCGTGGCGTACTGAACACAACCCTGGCAGGTCATCCATCATATTGCATTTACGGCTCTCAAATACTTTCAGATCAGTGCAGAATAAAGTAGAGGAGACAAGGAGATGAAGCCACTTCTGAGTATTGAGGCTCACCCCAAAAAAGAGGAACCAGAGCTAGCATTAAATGAGCCAACTCACACCCTGACTCACTCTAGCCAGGTCACTGGTCTGTTCGTGCTGTATAGCCAACTCCTATTGCCAACTATGAATGTGGCCTGGGTGACACAGTGTTTCAGCCAGACACTGACTTCACTCTGAAAACAAATAAATGCATAGAGACAGAATATTCCAACCTATAGAGCATTATACAAACACTCACAACTCCACCTTCAAACTAACTTTACAATTCAAGAAAGACAGGCTTTCTGTATGTACCTATAATGGATAGCGAGTAATAGCCTAGTGTCTTTTCACCTTGCTAGCTACCAGTATAAAGGCTATCGCTATAATAACGTGAAAACCGAAGGCACCGAGACACTCATAGGCAGAAATAGAGAAGCAAGATGTATTTAAAAATAGAAAGACAGAATTCAAGCGCCTCACACCTTCAATCCCTGGCTCATGACTTTAGAAATAACTGGAAAAGTTGTATCAACTCAGACAGAAATGTCCCCCACCCTTTGTGTGTTTGTGTGTCCATAATAGTGTATAGTGGCATGTGAGACTGTGTCTGTCTGTTGTACTGCAGAGGTGTGTGTGCGGGTGAGAGAGCGAGCCACCAGTCCTGAGGAGAGGCATGAGTGACAGCTATTTTTAATGTGTGTGACTAACCACGGTCACCTCACTGACAGCCACATACTGAAAGACTCTGCAGCTATAAGTGATGTTAATGTGCTGACATCTCTCACAATCAGCCTTTCGTTCCTCATCCTTTCCCATCTGTCTGTTCGCCATACATCCCCTTCAGTCAAGTTTATGAAACATTTTTTTAATGGCAAAGTGATCATTTGAGTCTTATGGGATAGTTTACTATATTGTAAGTAATGAAACTAACATTTATACATTAGCATGAGTCCTTCTCTCAGCCTGTTTCACCCTTTGTACTTCCTTCCTTTTAGGTTTCTTCCCCTCTCTTGAAAACAGCAGATGCAAACTTTGCATCAGTAGATAGATGGTTGACTAAATCTGACATTTGGGACTGTTTCTTGGACGCTGTTTAAGCTTAGTCCTGGACTATTTCAAATTGAGCAAGCTTTTTTGTCCAGGACTAGGCTTAATCTGTATCCAGGAAACTGTCCCTATCACAGGATACCTGCTTCTCAGACAGCATTATCATCCATCCACTACTTTATCTATTGACATGTCCATCAGGTTGAATTTCATTTACTGGCAGCATTTCCTGGGGGTTATGACATTAGTCTGCACATGATGTCATGTAATCAAGGATGAGTGTTAATGGAACCTGATTCCCACTCTGGTGGGGAGCTTTGGGGCCTTCTCCGCTGATACCTCAGGGATTAGGCTTCTGCATTCATCCTCTATAGCTGGCTGAGAGAGGGTCTCTGCTCACACCATTACACCACAGCTGCTGGGATAGTAATGAACTCTAAAGGATGACCTGACCTCTGAGGTCCAACCTTATGGGGGAGATACACACTCACCTCACTCTGGCTTGGATAGGTGCACACTGCAGTGGCACGTCCATTTCCTTTCTGTATAACAACGCAAATGCATTTAGTCTCTCCCGTTGTGAAGAAATACTTTAAGTGTAAGAAAAGCAATTGCACATACCCTGCAGTATTCCTACACACTAGCATTATGATGTTAACATAGCCTAGATCAGGGTTGCCCAACAGGTGGCCTGCAGGCGATTTTATTTGGCACCCCAAGTTACCAGAGCTAAAAAATAAAAATATGTTTTTATAAAAGACTAAAGACACCAGCAAATCAGCTCCGAGCAGGACTGTCACCAGAGTTTCATAACATTTGGGGATCAGTCCTGAAGACCAGAGTCTGAGGGGTTTGCAGGTCCAAGAAAAAAAATGGCCTTTTCTAAAATAATTTCCTGCAATTCGACATCATATTACATTACAAAATTATCATCTTTTACACCACACAAATGACCAAAATTACAGGCTACTTTGACATTGACATACTAAGATCAATAAAATGAATGACCCATTTCTTAAGTGCAACCAATAGCATAGGCTCATGAAAAGAGTGGACAAAATATGAGGAAATTAGTCCACCAACTTTCCATTGGCACTCACATATCCAAACTGTTCTTTCCCACAATTGTATTTTGAAATATTGCAAAAGACCTTTTAGCGGCCACCTGCTGTTCACTGACAACCACATCAACAATAAGCATGTTTGATATTTGCTACGCGGGCTGCCCAATTGCGGGACTCCCGACTGTAGGACTATAGGACAAAACACAATCTACAGCAATTTTCCACAAGGCCAAATAATCAACACTTATTATTAGAATGTGGTCGGTAACCCCATATGGAGGTTATTTAGTTGGTTGTCCTACTGTTACAATAACATTTTAAATTATCTATGAGCAAGTAGCCTAGCCAACAAAGATGTCAGATGACTTCAATAGCATATGGGAATAGTGTAAAAAAATGTGCATTTGCATAAGTAGGCTAAGTGACTGAAATGCATCAGAAAAGGAAAACATCAGGGAAGCTCATTAGGTAGGCTATAGGTGTAATGTGTGTGTAGAGAAGATCTGCATTGCTTTTAATTGTTTGACTAATGATCACTCACCTCAATTTAGCTAAGATTTCCCAGCCTAATTCTAAAACCAAATATCCAAACAGAGATGAAGTGAAAACAAAAATCTGACATTGATTTATTTATCAAGTGGAGTTCCCATGCTTGTCCAAAAGTAGTGCAATGATGCTGTCCCAATCAAAACCGTGCTGGAATTATCAGTTGACCACACTTGGAAATTGTTTTACATCTATTATTATTGACATTATAACCAGTGGTGAAGTGCTGTTTGTTTAGGTAGCCTACCAGAGCATAATTATTTAGTATAATTACATCATCATTTCTGAATGAATGTTGGTGCCGACATGTAGCCTATTGAATAAAATAATCTTAGAATATACATACAATACATACATCCAAATTGCACCATTGCCTATGTCCATACGTGGCACAATGAAAATGTTATATTTTTTAAATCCTAAAACACAAAATTAGGCTGACCTTAAGTGATCACTGTCAATCTTGAATGCTAATTCTTCAAGTAGTACAGGTGAAACGTCCATGCTGCATGATTGCCAACCATTTGATCCCAATCAATTTAATGGAAATATGCATTTCGATCCTCTTGAATGACCTAGGTTAATCAGCCTAACTACGGTTTAATCGAATGTTAGAGAAGATGGAGTTTAACACAGCCACCTGTATTTTGTTTCAATCAAAGCATATTCAAAATTTCAGCAATTACGTGGTGTTTTAGTATAAGAGTAGCCGAACATTATCATGCTATTAGAATCGGTTTGTTATGTATAATACTAAGGAATCATTAAGTCATCTTGCTAGACATGGCACCATTCTGAAAAGTGGCGGATTAGAAAGGTTGGATGAATTGAGTTTCACGGAACCATAGCTAAATGAACTAAGCGACGCAATCATTTTTTTTTACACCATAGCAGGAGCGCCAAAGATTCTGGGCTGACCCAAAATTATTTCGGGCTCAAGCCACGAAACCCAGGCCCTAGTGACCTCCCTGGTTCAAAGTGAATTTAATTTAGGAAATCTGTTCCAAAGTATTCCCACGCAGAACAGAGAGATAAAGGTGATCGTATACAAATGTACGCAAGGTTTGAAAGGATTATGTTTTAGTCAGATATATTTGTTTGGGCTTCTTGCAGAGTACAAGTTATTTGTAATTATGTTCTGACCCCTGACCTTCCAATTAAGAAAATTTTAAAAATCGACCTGCGGCTGAATCTAGTTGATGATTAACCCAATATTGGACCAAATGTGCCTAACGATACTTCTTAGTTCAAGGACATTATATGTTCTAAGCGTCGAATTGGCTCCCCGGAAGCAAAAACAGCCAAAACACCCCATCTAAACGTGAACCGATTCTCAATTGTGGTACGGATATATAAACAAATCCATCTACTTTCATATAACATCAAAATAATTTCACAAATGCAAAATACACACTTACTGTTTCAACAGTTTCAGCCGAAAGTATTTCTCAGTGACAACACGTTTATGGAGTCTCTTCTATTTACACACAGGAGTTCGGAGATGCAGGTAGCTAATTGCACAAGTAGTCGTCTGTTTTCCGTAAACAAGCGCTTTAAAGATTAAAATATTGCGGTGTGGGAACCCTGACCATATAAAAAGGTGTGTATCAAGGTAACCTTTTGTTTTCGAAAATGATTTATTGCTGATATGAAAGATCCTTTCCAAAAACCATACCCCAAGCGATGTTCAGACCGAGCGTCGCGATTCTTAAAACTCCCCCCTAAAGAAAATGCCTTCGGCCAATGACTCATATGTGTAATGTAATGGAACGGAGAGTCATGAATGATCAAGAGCTAGTTGATGATCCCTGGCCTACATCCTATTATCAAGGCCATAGTGTCAACATCTTCAAGAAGTTGAGTTAGCGAAGTGCCACAGCGAGTTGTTTTTAAATCAGAATTTTGTATAATAAGAAGCTTACGTTTGGACCATAACTTGGCTGAAAGCTAGAATCTAAGCTACTGGAGAAAATGTGACATTGCAAATATTTTCCCCTTGAGATAGGCTACAAACTACACTGTATGGGGGCGGGTTATAACCAGTCGTCTAAATATGATAAATTGGCCTACATCTGCAGCAGCCTGAGTATGGTCATGTTTTCAGATAGGTATAAAACACCGGTAGTCTACGTTCACACTATTTTGCTAATGCTATGCCCCACATGTGCATAGCCGAACCATAAATCATGTTCGTAGCCTCTTTTGTTGACCATTTTGTCATTTTGAGAAGAAAAAATAAATGACACGGGAAATTCTACCATTGTGAGGATACAATGTGTTCCTTTATAAAAAAAAGAATCACGACAATTAACATCAAGGTTGCAAACGCGAAATTGTAACATTATAGAATATCGAAACAAAACAGGCAAGTGCACAGATCAGATTTTCCACGCCCTTACCTCATTGTTTGGCGAGACTGCAAATCTTCTCTCCCAAGCTAGATGTTTGGTTTCCGATGAGAAGCCGGTGTGGAAAAATAGAAGACATAAGATATAACGATGGTAAAAATGTGATACACACATGTACCAATCTTGCCACCCTAATCGGGCTGTGCACGAATGGGCGAAGTAGACAGCAGCACACACCACGACAATTTCCAGGGGTGTATACACTAGGAACCAAACAGAACGAAACGGGGAGGGATTTACATGCATTTGTCCAATTGAAACTCTCGCGGTATTTCCGTTTGGAGTAAAAGGTTTCCGTGGCAAAACGTTTTGGAATAATGATTGCACCGCCGGGTGTATTCATTAGGCCTACGTCTAATGACGTCTAATGACGTAGGCCATTTACCGCTTAACAACCAAAAGGAAGCAAACCGAGCAAATGGACCTTAACGGGGAGGGGCCTACCTGAATCTGTCAACTAGAAACTCTCGTTTTCGTTGCAAAAGGTTTTTAGTTTGGAGTAAACGATTTCTGTAGCAAAACGTTTTGCAACACACGAAACCTTTCCAACATAATCGGAGTACACCCCTCATTCAAAGGAACATCTTTCAATGGATGACTGAATGTAGTGGGGCAAACTTGTCAAATCCTATCACCATCCCTCCTCAGGCCACACCGCTTCTATTCAACTACTGAAGTTTACTCCTGAAACAGAGGGAGAGATTGTTTTGGATCGTGCTAAAGGGGCTACGATTTGAATGGGGAACTATTTTCTTTCACGTGGCGCACAGATTTCGCGTTGATCTGAACGCCCATTGTTGCTGTTCACTTGAGCCTATTCAAATCAAATTGTATTTGTCACGTGCGCTGAATACAGCAGGTGGACTTTACCGTGAGGTGTTTACTTATGAGCCTTCCTTTCCCAACAATGCAGAGTTATAAAGTAAGAAAAGTCAGCCAAAAATTCTACCACAATAAAATAACAATAAGGAGATGATATACAGGAGTCCTAGTACTGAGTCAATGTGCAAGCGTACAAGATAGTTGAGGTATTCAAGGTAATATGTACATGTAGGTAGTGGTAAAAGTGACTTGACAATCAGGATCAATAATAGAGAGTAGCAGCAGTGTATGTGAGTGGGTGTGGCATAAATGTGCATGTGTGTTTTAGGTGTGTGAGCATATATAGTGTGTGTGTATTGGAGTGTCAGTGTAGTATGTGTGAGTGTGTGGGTAGAGTCCAGTAAGTGTGCATAGAGCACGTGCAAGAAAGTCCGTGCAAATAAAAATGGGGTCCTGCAAATAATCAGGGTAGACATTTGATTAACTGTTCAGCAGTCTTATGGCTTGGGGGTAGAAGCTGTTCAGGAGCCTTTCGGTCCCAGACTAGGTGCTCCGGTACCACTTGCTGTGCGGTAGCAAAAAGAACAGTCTTTGAATTCGGTGGCTAGAGTCTGACCATTTTTAGGGCCTTCCTCTGACACCGCCTGGTATAGAGGTCCTGGATGGCAGGGAGCTTGGCCCCAGGGATGTACTGTGCCATATGCACTACCATCTGTAGCACCTTACGGTCAGATGCCAAGCAGTTGCCATACCAAGCGGCCTACCACCATCTTGTCGTCGGCAAACTTAATGATGATGTTGGAGTTGTGCTTTGCCACACAATCGTGGGTGAACAGGGAGTGCAGGAGGGAACTAAGCACGCACCCCTGAGTTGCCCCCAAGTTGAGGGTCAGCGTGGCGGATGTGTTGTTGCCTACCTTTACCAACTTAGGGTGGCTCGTCAGAGAGTCCAGGGACCAGTTGCAGAGGGAGGTGTTTAGTCCTAGGGTCCTGAGCTTGGAAGGCACTATGGTGTTAAATCCTGAGCTGTAGTCAGTGAACAGCATTCTCGCATACTGTAGGTGTTCCTTTTGTCCAGGTAGGAAAGGGCAGTGTGGAGTGCAATAGAGATCGCATCATCTGTGGATCTGTTGGGTAGTATGCGAGTTGGAGTGGGTCCAGGGTTTCTGGGATGATGGTGTTGATGTGAGCCATGACCAGCCTTTCAAAGCATTTCATGACTACAGATGTGCATGCTACCAGGTGCTAATCATTTAGACAAGTTACCTTGGCATTCTTGGGCACAGGGACTATGGTTGTCTAGTTGAAACGTGTAGGTATTGCAGACTGGGTTCAAATAGACTTTCCCTTGCCTAAGTAAGCTTTTTCACCCATGGCTTACCATGTTTTTTTGGAATTAAAACATTTGTTAATTAAGGTAGAGAATGTATTCTTTATTGTAGAATTTTAGGAGAGCACAGCACTAAAACACACCTGATTCAAATAGTCAGGGTCTTGTTGAATCAGGTTAGAGGTAGAACAATACGTGCATGCACACTCTAGGACCGGGGTTATTGATAGGCCTATTACTACTCAACATGAACATATAAAAATAGAAGGATGCTTATGTTGGCAAAACATACTATGGAAATCCACTTAGCATTTTAGTTGTCACTTACTGGCCCTCAATGAGAATGAGATGAAAGTACAATTTACAAGCCTGAAATGAAGTCACATATGGGGAAAAGAGATGGGAGACTGTGTAGCCACGAACGAGAACATTATCGTGCCAACAAATGTCTATGGCTATGCTCTGCAGCAAATGTCAAATGTATTGCACCAACAGTGTTTTTAGAGTTTTGAAATTTGAGGCTTTCATATCCTTTCCTGGACATCTTCACACAAAAAACCTTCCTGTTTACTGAAAAATTGGGTAATTTATGCATGGGTACTTCAAAAACGGAAAATACTTACTGAAATGACATTTGTCCAATGATTAGGCTATATATTAACATTCTAAAAAGTGATGTGGTAAAAATGGGAAAAATAAGTTCAAATTGTATTCAATCAATCAATCAAATGTATTTATAAAGCCCTTTTAATATCAGCCGATGTCACTAAGTGCTGTACAGAAACCCAGCCTAAAACCACAAACAGCAAGCAATGCAGATGTAGAAGAACGGTGGCTAGGAAAAACTCCCCAGAAAAGCTAGAACCTAGGAAGAAACCTAAAGAGGAACCAGGCTCTGAGGGGTGGCCAGTCCTCTTCTGGCTTTGCTGGGTTGAGATGATAACAGTATATGGCCAAAATGTTTGAACATTCATAGATGACCAGCAGGGTCAAATAATTATAATAATCACAGTGGTTGTAGAGGGTGCAACAGGTCAGCACCTCAGGAGTAAATGTCAGTTGGCTTTTCATAGCCAAGCATTCAGAGTTAGAGACTGCTGGAGCGGTAGAGTCGAAAACAGCAGGTCCGGGACAAGGTGGCACGTCCGGTGAACAGGTTAGGGTTCCATAGTTGTATGTACGGGATACACATGGTATACATCGTCCAAATAAATGCTACTTGCAGGTTCCTTCTCGTCAATGCAACACTAAATAATAAAAGATGAGAATACAAAGTAAATGACATTAGAATAGAATAAACATGTTAGCATTTATTATAATACAGGAATGCACAATTTATAGTCCAATATTTACACCTGTATTGGGGAAGGTTGGGGGCAAGTGTATAAATTGAGCAGTATAATAACACGTATAGCAGAAGTTGTGATGTGTGTGTAGAATGAATGTCTATACAGTTGAATTCGGAAGTTTACATACACTTAGGTTGGAGTCATTAAAACTCGCTTTTCAACCACTCCACAAATTTCTTGTTAACAAACTATACTTTTGGCAAGTCGGTAAGGACATCTACTTTGTGCATGACACAAGTCATTTTTCCAACAATTGTTTACAGACAGATTATTTCACTTATAACTCACTGTATCACAATTCCAGTGGGTCAGAAATTTACATACACTAAGTTGATTGTGCCTTTAAAACAGCTTGGAAAATTCCATAAAATGATGTCATGTCTTTAGAAGCTTCTGATAGGCTAATTGACATAATTTGAGTCAATTGGAGGTTTACCTGTGGATGTATTTCAAGGCCTACCTTCAAACTCAGTGCCTCTTTGCTTTGACATCATGGGAAAATCAAATTAAATCAGCCTAGACCTCAGAATTTTTTTTGTAGATCTCCACAAGTCTGGTTCATCCTTGGGAGCAATTTCCAAATACCTGAAGGTACCACATTCATCTCTACAAACAATAGTACGAAAGAATAAACACCATGGGACCACGCAGCCATCATACTGCTCAGGAAGGAGATGTGTTCTGTGTCCTAGAGATGAATGTACTTTGGTGTTGTCATGATGTTGGCCTGGGGTTAGGTTTATGACAGTCATAAATACCTCTTACCCCCCTTTTTCCTCTCTCTATCCTACTGATGTTACATTTTCAAAACCCTTGGTTAACATAGAGATTCTGCGAACATCAGAAGGTGGGGGGAAATAAACGATATTCTGGTCATCTGACCAATTGAACATATGCGGTGGTACTTAATGAATATGATGTCAGTTCGGTTTGCATCTGAGACATTCTCATCAATGATAAGATGACAAACTCTACAGTGGAATGTCTACACATCAGAGTTATCGGATTCACATGGAATTGTTGTTCAATTTAAATGCTTGAATATGAAATTATTCGTGATGGGATGAAATGTGATTTTAGCTTCTAAAATGTGAGATTTGGGTTTTCATAAGGTAGGGCTCTGCTCAATCAGTGGCCTGCCCCTGCGAAGGGACATGGGCTATAAAACGTTTCAAACACACCCTCCTCTCCCTTCCTATATAAAGCCTTGACGACAATATAACCTCCTGTTCCGAGGAACAGTGAGGACGACGGTCCGATAATAACTACAGAACGAAGCCACATCAGCGTGAGCTTTGGTTGCGAATGGTATGAACTTTGAACTCTTATTCACTACGGAAGTGATATCTCCTAGCCGTTGAGTTAGCAACAGCAGCTGCAAACGAGGGTTAGGAAGGAATAGACAGAGTACCCCGTCTATCACACAAAGACATTACTACAACTTATCCAATTGACCACCAGAGACATTCTTCAAAGGACTCGGTTTGGCAACACGGCCTTCAATCTACCACCAACCTACCGAAGCGCAGCTCAGAGTAAATATTTATTGCATTTTCCTTTTCCAAATGGGCGGTAATCTAGAATGCATAAGATACTGTATTTACAATAGCACAGCTTCGCCCTTTGTTCCTCAGTCTTCCCGCACTTTCACTCAAACCCAGCCCCTTTTCTTTTGTGTAACAAGCTGTCATATCTGTTCCGCCTGCTAGGGACGTTTTCCTTTATGACGGAATTTGTAATCAAGTTATGATTAATTATATGTATGTGTAATTCTGTGTGATTAGTTAGGTATTTAGTTAATAAATATTTAAATCCAATTTTGTTTCATGATTCAACTTGTTAGCCAGGGTTCACAAAGATAACCAAAAATGTACAACTTTCAGATGAGACTGAATTAAGGTGACGATTAATATTGACTGCTATTGATGTAAAATATTACTAGGTCTTTAAGAGTTTATTCGGAAGATAACAGCTCTATAAATATTATTTTGCGGTGCCCCGACTCTCTAGTTAATTACATTTACATGATTAGCTCAAATCAGGTAATATTAATTACGGAGAAATTATTTTCTAGAATAGCATGTCATATCACTTAATCCGGCATAGCCAAAGACACAACAGTGTGAAAAGTGCAAATAAATCCCAGAACAACAGCAAAGGACCTTGTGAAGATGCTGGAGGAAACAGGTACAAAAGTATCTATATCCACAGTAAAACGAGTCCTATATCGATATAACCTGAAAGGCCTCTCAGCAAGGAAGAAGCCACTGCTCCAAAACCGCCATAAAAAAGCCAGACTACAGTTTGCAACTGCACCTGGGGACAAAGCTCATACTTTTTGGATAATTGTCCTCTGGTCTGATGAAACAAAAATAGAACTGTTTGGCCATAATGACCATTGTTATGTTTGGAGGAAAAAGGGGGAGGCTTGCAAGCCGAAGAACACCATCCCAACCGTGAAGCACGAGGGTGGCAGCATCATGTTGTGGGGGTGCTTTGCTGCAGGAGGGACTGGTGCACTTCACAAAATAGATGGCATCACCAGGAAGGAAAATGATGTAGATATATTGAAGCATCATCAAGCCATCAGTCGGGAAGTTAAAGCTCGGTCGCAAATGGGTCTTCCAAATGGACAATGACCCCAAGCATACTTCCAAAGTTGTGGCAAAATGGCTTAAGGACAACAAAGTCAAGGTATTGGAGTGGCCATCACAAAGCCCTGATCTCAATCCTATAGAAAATTGGTGGGCAACCTGACTCAGTTACACCAGCTCTGTCAGGAGGAATGGGCCAAAATTCACCCAACTTATTGTGGGAAGCTTGTGGAAAGCTACCCAAAATGTTTGACCCAAGTTAAACCATTTAAAGGCAATGCTACCAAATACTAATTGAGTCTATGTAAACTTCTGACCCATGGGGAATGTGATGAAAGAAAGAAAAGCTTAAATAAATCATTCTCTCTGTTATTATTCTGACATTTCATTCTTAAAATAAAGTGGTGATCCTAACTGACCTAAGACAGGGAATTTTTATTAGGATTACATGTCAGGAATTATGAAAAACTGACTTTAAATGTATTTGGCTAAGGTGTAAGTAAACTTCCGACTTCAACTGTAAATGTGTGTGTTCATGAGTGCATGTGTGCTAAGGTGCAGCGTCAGTCCATTTCAATTGTTCAGCCGCAGTAGATAGAATCTCTGAGCCTGTTGGTATCAGACCTCATGCTCCGATACCATCTGCCCGACAGTAAAGGAGAGAGCAGCTGGTGTGTGGGGTCCTTGATGATGCTGCGAGCATTCCTCAGTCACCGTTTTGAGTAGATGTCCTGGATGGGTGGGAGCACGGTTCCAGTGATGTACTGGGCCATCTTAGCCTCCCACTGGAGGGCCTTGCTGTCTCGGATGGATTAAAACCCATACCAGGCCGTGATGTAACCGGTCAGGACGCTCTCGATGGTGATTCGGTAGTAATGTATTTGGAGGAACCGGGGAGGCATGCAGAATTTATTCAGCCGCATTAGAAAGTAGACGCTGTTGCGCCCTCTTGACAAGAGTGGTGGTGTTGTTAGTCTATTTTTCTGTACTGTATACCAAAACCTAACATTAGTAAGAAATCCTCAGTGATACCATACAGATTAGCCCACCACTAGAGGGCATTGAAATATCACATTCTGCATGCTGTACTGTGCTCAAGGCTGAGAGACTCATCCATTTCCTGGCTTTGCAAGGACCCAAGTGTTACTTTTACCACAAATGTGAGGTTAACCAATAACCTTAAACATTCCCTACAACAGTTTAGACTCTATACAGTGTACAAAACATTAGGAACACCTTCCTAATATTGAGTTGCAGCCCCCTTCGCCCTCAGAACAGCCTCAATTTGTTGGGGCAAGGACTACAAGGTGTCGAAAGCGTTCCACAGGGATGCTGGCCATGTTGACTCCAGTACTTCCCACAGTTGTCAATAACTCCTTCATACACACAGGCAACTGTTTAGTGTGAAACACACAGCAGTGTTGCAGTTCTTGACTCAATCAAACCATTGCACCTGGCACTTACTACCATACCCGGTCAAAGGCACTTATATTTTGTCTTGCCCATTCACCCTCTGAATGGCACACATACACAATCCATGTCTCAAGGCTTACAAATCCTTTAACCCGTATCCTCCACTTCATCTACACTGATTGAGGTGAACTCAACAGGTTCTCTCAATAAGGGATCATAGCCTTCATCTGGATTTACCTGGTCAGTCTAATGCACATATGTCAGAGTCAAGGCCCGCGGGCCACATCCGGCCCGCGAGAAGGTTTTTTACGGCCCCTGGGATGATCTTGATTTATTATTAGAACCGGCCCGCAGACCGCAGCAAGCCGGCAGCCCGCAGATCTTTTACACGCACCAATACTACATTTCCCACAATGCAACGGTGACGCACCGAGCAGTAGGCTGCTTCATTTCAATATTTATTTAAAGCCTTGAAAATGGAGCATGTAATGAGCATCATCACGCACAGTTAACTTTATCAGAGCCAAAGGTTTGAATCACCGCCAGTTCAAGGCATTTCTGACGGAGTTAGAAACGGAGCATGGTGATTTGCCTTATCACACAGAGGTGAGATGGCTAAGCCAGGGAAAGGTGCTTCAAAGATGTTTCGAGCTTCGTGAGGAGATTTGTCTGTTCTTGGACAGCAAAGGGAAAGACACAACACAACTCCGAGACGAAATGTTTCTGTGTGAAATGGCTTTTCTGTGTGACATTACGAGTCATCTGAATGCAATGAACTTGCAGCTGCAGGGTCGGGATCATGTCATCTCTGATATGTACAGTACAGTGAAGGCATTTAAAACCAAACTGACTCTGTGGGAGACGCAGATGCGGAAAGAAAATTTGAGCCACTTTCCCAGCTGCCAGACCATGAAAGAGAAGCTCTCTACCAGTGCGTTCCCGAGCGCACAGTTGGCTGATAAAATAGGTATGCTTGCCGCTGACTTTCGACGCCGATTTGCTGACTTTGAAGCACAAAAAAGCAGGTTGGAACTGCTCGGTAACCCATTTGCTGTTGACGTGGAAAGCTCACCACCAAACCTCCAAATGGAGTTGATTGACCTCCAATGCAATGATGCACTGAGGGCAAAATATGCGGCAGTGGGTGCTGCGGAGTTCGCCCGTTTCCTCCCCGACACAATGCCCCAGCTGCGCATCCAGGCTGCTCAAACGTTGTCTATGTTTGGCAGCACATACCTGTGTGAACAACTTTTTCTTTGATGAACCTGAACAAAACATCACACAGAAGTCGACTTACTGCTGAACACCTCCACTCAATTCTGAGGATTTCCTCAGCTCAGAGCCTTACCCCGAACATTGATGAACTTGTGGAAAAGATGGGACACCACCAAGTATCACCCTCAACCTCAAACAAGTGAACATTACTGTGCAATCACATATTTAGAGTTTTTACTCAGTTCAAGTTTAAAAGTTAAAGTTTAATATTTGTTTTCACTGCATGTTACTTCTCCTTAAACAAAGTGTTGTTTTTGATTAATAGATTTTTGCACTTTATTTTATTGTATTTCAATCCAATTATATTTTAAAAATATTTCAGTTGAGTGGATGATAGAAAATTGCTATTATTGTTTTTTTCTTTGAAGTAAATTTAGCCCACTTTTGCTAAAATAGAAAATATAGGCTACTGATGGTGCCTTGAATACCGGTTTCTTTCATTTAATGTTCATGTTATGGGGATTTTTATATAAAGGAAATTTGTCTTTTGTGTCTGTTGAAAATTAAAGATTACTGACAGAGCCATAAGAAAATATTGCTTTATTTATCTGATCATATTGGAATATATTTGTTAGGTTTTCAGTAGGTTCAATTAGGTTCACTAGACTATATGCGTCATTTAAAAATTTTTCAATGAACATTCGAACAGTCCGGCCCTCGGCTTGTAGCTAAAATTTTTATTTGGCCCTCCGTCCATTTGACTTTGACACCCCTGGTCTAATGGAAAGAGCAGGTGTTCCTAATGTTTTGTACACTGTGTAATTAACCATTTTGTCCTTTCTTGCATGGCCATCAAGCCACTTCCACACAAGATGGCCTGTTTTGCAGTTTCTTAATTTACATTAAATGCATGGTTTTCAGAGATAGAGAACAAAAATTTGTTTATTAAAATATTAAACAAAGAGAAAAAAACAATATGTTCCTTGTAGGAATTTTATCACCGCCTCAATAATACAGGCCGATATCAGATTGGAGCTTTGAGTACAAAATTCAGCAGTTTGAAAAACTATGACAAGATCAGCCAATAATATTATTCTCCATTATGTGTGTTGGATGTTGGAATCATATCAAACAATATTAAATCATAACATAAACAGAGGGGTCATGTTCAAAAGGGCAACTTAAGGTCACATATGGTTAAACTAATCTCTCAACTCTAACAGGTTGGAAGAAATCAATTCTGATTTAGTTGATGTCCTGTTGCAGAGCACTTTTTGAAAACTTGGGCCTTACTAAAAGAGAGCCAATATACATGATCGAGTTCTGAGTCGAATGCTTTACGCAGAAATATAAAAGATTTAAAAATGGAAAACAAAGTATTCGAGAAATACCACCACTACTAAGAGTTTCTCCATGTCATGCTTACAGAACTTGACCCAGGGCCACGTTCAGTAGTCAAACATTGTGGAACGTTTAATATAGAAATGTAATGAATAGAGCTGACGTGAATCCTTTTTCTAGATGTCAGAGACGCATGTTTGTTCCACATTGTATATTTATATCTAAATGTTCCACAACATTGTGGACTGTGGAACGCAGCCCTGGTGTGGAGAGCAAACAGATTGAAAAGACAGAGTAACTAAAACAATCTCATGTACTTGACAAATGCTGTGGAACATTTTAGATTGATGTGATTGCTCATTCTAAAAAGGGGCTTGAACATTCCACAACATTGTGTCCTGATGAACATTGCCCTGCTCTTGTAGTTTCTCAGCTAAAGCAGGGTAGTATTCACTAGAAACCAAACAGAAGAAAACTGACCAAAACGGGGCGGGACGGTGTGTACTAATTATTATGACCCAGTGTGGTACAGACTTTGGGTGAGATGTCAGTCTACTTCCCCCCAGTCCCAGTGATAAGAGGGTTCCTCAACACAACAATGACAGAGTCCCCTCTCAGAAACATCTTAGAGATGTACCGGTCCTTGTTCACTGGCTTGGACTTCTTTTTCCCCTTGCCACTCTTCGGGACCTCTGTCCACATCTCCTTCACATTCTCCAACACCATGTTGCAGTGCCTACATAGAGAGAAGACAATGTGAAATTATACAGAACAAAAATATAAAGCGCAACAGGCAATAATTTAGTTACAGTTTATATAAAGGCCCTTTATTTTAGGGCTACTTCATTAAGCCCCAATCTAAGGATTTCACATGAATGGGCATGGGTGCAGCCATGGGTTGACCTTTGAGGGCATAGGCCCACCCACTTGGTAGCCAGACCCAGCCAATCAGAATTAGTTTTTCCACACAAAATGGCTTTATGAGACAGAAAACTCCCCAGCACCCTCCAGCAAATGATCCCGCAGTTGAAGAAGCCAGACGTGGAGGTCCTGGGCTGGCGTGGTTACACGTGGTCTGCGGTTGTGAGGCTGGTTGGACGTACTGACAAATTCTCTAAAACGACGTTGGAGGCAGCTTATGGTAGAGAAATTAAACATTCAATTCTCTGGCAACAGCTCTGGTGGAAATTCCTGTAGTCAGCATGCCAATTGCATACTCCCCCAAAACTTTAAAACATCTGTGGCATTGTGTTGTGACAAAACTGCACATTCTAAAGAGACCTTGCCCCCAGCACAAAGTGCGCCTATGTAAAGATCATGTTAAATCAGCTTCTTGATATGCCACACCTGTCAGGTGGATGGATTATCTTGACTAAGACGAAATGCTTACTAAGAGGGATGTAAACAAACTTGTCCACAAAATTTGATTGAAATACACTTTTAGTTGCGCTTAGAACATTTCTGGGATTTTTTTTAATTTTAGCCCATGAAACATGGCACCAACACTTTACATGTTGCATTTATATTTTTGTTCAGTGTACATGCTAATTGAAATGGGTTTTGGGAACCAAGTAATAGAATAATCCAAACAAGACATGAGGTCATGATCTGGAAGGTGATGGAAAAGTAGTTTATTTTCTGCCATTTTCAGTTACTCATTCAATTCATTACCTGTCGAAGGCTTTGACTCGTCCAAGTAGCTTTTTGTTGTTGCGGCAGTTGACAAGGACTTGTGTGTTGCTTTTCACGGACTGGGTGAGCACAGATAGTGGTCCAGTGTTGAATTCTTCCTCCTCTCGTTTCTGCAACTCTTCTGGAGTCATCTCAGACTTGGGTTTATTCAGCAAACTCCTAGAAAGACCAAATAACATGTGTCAAAATGCATAATCTAAAACCTAGCTATAGGTATTAGTTAGGTAACTCAAATGTGCAAAATATTAATAATATGGGATTTATTTAGCTCTTTTCAAGGACCCAAAGTCGATAATTGTAGGAAATATCAGACTAGACAAAAACTTGCATAATGATGAGGTCAAAGGGAAAGAGTAACAAAGTTAAACTTTCCCTCATTATTGTTTAGCTATCAACAATGGTTAGCGAGCTAGCTCTCTATAACTTGCAGCTAACGTGATCACTTCAGATTCAAGCACACTAACGTTAGCTAGCTAGCCTGTATAAGAACGATTCAGTAAACTTTGAGCAAGCTCATTACAACCAAATCCCAGCACACATTGCAAAACAAACGCATTTAGTTGATACATTAAATGAATACTCAAATGCACTCTTGAACTTACATGTTTGTGAATTGGCGTTATTTATGCTCTGAATGAATGAGGAGAAAATTATTTCGGACTGAAAACGTTGCGCGAAAAATACCAAATACTTCCGGGTAAATTAAAGGCTCCTCTGCAGTCCTAACAATGGACACAATGAGGCGGCATCTACTGGCAAGGAGTATAAATGCTACTACACTACAGCTCATTCATTAATTTCTCCCCAAATATATTTCAGGTATTGATTGAGATATACATGTCAATTAAGGTTTTGTATCGTATTGATCTCAAAATAGCAACAATGGGTAGCATAACCGTTTTTGCAGTCACCCTTCCTTGCCCTATGGTTAGCATTGTACTGAAAATTGCATGTCATTGTGACTACTCATCTTGTGGTAATCCATCCCTATGATCATGACTGAACAAGATATAAGAAGTATTGTGAAATCTTGTTTTAAAAAACGCCTTAACAGACACTTTTACAGATACAAAGTTGACAACATAGGCACCATCATTCTTTGGCATGTCATTTGAAACGGTGATATCACACACACACACACACACACACACACACACACACACACACACACACACACACACACACACACACACACACACACACACACACACACACACACACACACACACACACACACACACACACACACACACACACACACACACACACACACACACTCTGGTGTCACCTATGTAGTTCTCTTTCTCATCCCTTTCAGTAAAATAATTAGCTAAGGGCGTGGCTCACACCGCAGACACAGATATTTAACAGTCAAACATGCCCTCTCTTTCCTTCGTGTTCAGACTGGTCAGCGCAAATTTAACTATGCAAATAAGACCTAGTGTAGTATCTGCGGATCTGTGCTGGTTCTTTGAGTATTTTATGTCTTTCATCGTCATCAATAAGTTTAAACCGACTTGGTCCACACATCTCACACACAAGAGACGATCTACTGACATGTGCAAATGCAGTGCTTTGTGTGACTCCACATGATCTCTGCCTGATTTAGGCTATGTAGCAGTAGTAGGCTTGTTCTCACACAAAAGTGTCATACAAGTTTAATAATTGAATTGATTAATAATGGAATTGAAATAGGAAATATGGCAACATTTTCAAATTTTTCTGAAATCAGAGAATGCAATCAGTTTCAGTGGATTTATTTCTCTCTCTCTCGCTCTCTCTCTCTCTGGTGTGGATCTCCTATTGATTTGCATGCTGCATCATACATTTGCATACAGTTACAGCGCAGCTCTGGAGGACATCAGGACACAGTACAGTCAACAGTCTTCTGGTTGTCTGAAAGAGGCAGCCATCCCCGCAAACCTTTTCAATCAACTTTGTTTCACCGTCATTTTAACAAAACAAATCTAGATTTTTCCTTCTGATGATGTTGAATCAAAGTGGAAAAGTGATTTGATTTGAAAGAAGTCATCAACGTAAAGAAGTTTCGGAAATGTCCAATCAAACGTAGGCCTAAATAGAAATTTGACGTTGAATTTAAGTCTGTGCCCAGTGGAATGTCTGTCAAACCTGTCTACAGGAGCCTGTAGGAATGACATATTCAACGACATGGAACAAAACAATTTCTCACACGTACATAAAGTCAGGCATGATGACTGATGTACAACCATTATGTGAATGTTTCAAACCTCTGTATCTGTGAATGCTCGAGTATAAATGCAGGTTTTAATCGCAGATACAGTATATTAGCTAACAACATACTTTCAATAGATTCTCCCCTTTAGTAAGTCTGAAGAATAGGGAGGGAGACTCAGCTCTTGAAATCACTTTGTTGTATTTTTTATGTGTGATTATTTTGTGATTATTCATAAATTATATGCTCACAAACAGAGACTTAAGACAAAGGAAATAACAATATCAATAATACCATCCCACCCCCTCCCTCAGGACCTCCCCAACCATTTTTAGCTTTACGTTACAGCCAGTGGTGTAAAGTACTTAAGTAAAAAATACTTTAAAGTATGACTTAAGTAGTTTTTGGTTGGTATTTGTACTTTACTTTAGGATTTACATATTTATTTATACTTTTACTTGTGATACTTAACTATATTTTAGCACTTCCATTTACTTTTGATACTCAAGCATATTTAAAACCAAATACTTTTACACTTTTCCTCAAGTAGAATTTTACTGGGTAACATTTTTATTTCAGTAATTTTCTATTACTTTTACTCAAGTATGACAATTGAGGTACTTTTTCCACCACTGCTTACAGCACGTGTCGAACACATTCCACGGCACGGAGGGATGAGTGTCTGCGGGTTTTCGCTCCTCCCTTGTACTTGATTGATTAATTAAGATCACTAATTAGGAAGAAACTCCCCTCATCTGGTTGTCTAGGGCTTATTTTAAATGAAAAAACAAAAAACAGCAGACAGTTCGATGTCTATGGAATGAGTTTGACACCCCTGCCTTACTGAAGCAACCTCTGAGGCTTAAACTTTTTCTACTGACAGTTTATGAAGACAATTGAAAACCTTTCGAAGGTGAAGGATTCTCTTGCTCTGGTGTTGGGATGTTTTTCTGTTGACCTCTATGGCATTTGCATGTTGGGGTTTCGTGTCTGGCTGCTGCAGCTGTATTTGCCATTCAGAGTCCAGTGAAATGAGCCAAACAGAGTTCTGTTTCTCTCTCTCTCTCTCTCTCTCTCTCTCTCTCTCTCTCTCTCTCTCTCTCTCTCTCTCTCTCTCTCTCTCTCTCTCTCTCTCTCTCTCTCTCTCTCTCTCTCACTAACCTTTTCTCTCTCACTAACTTTTTCTCTCATGTGAAACATATGTTAACATTGCCAACACAAGTGAGGTAGATAATATACAAAAGTGAAATGAACAATAAAATAAACAGTAAATATTACACTCACAGAAGTTCCAAAAGAATGAAGACATGACTAATGTCATATTATGTATATATACAGTGTTGTAATGATGTGCAAATGGCTAAAGTACAAAAGGGAAAATAAATAAACACAAATATGGGTTGTATTTACAATGGTGTTTGTTCTTCACTGGTTGCCCTTTTTCTTGTGGTAACAGGTCACATATATTGCTGTTGTGATGTCACATTGTGGTATTTCACCCAGTAGATATGGGAGTTTATCAAAATCCAGTTTTCTAATTTTTTGTGGATCTGTGTAATCTGAAGGAAATATGTGTCTCTAATATAGTCATACATTTGGCAGGAGGTTAGGAAGTGCAGCTCAGTTTCCACCTCATTTTGTGGGCAGTGTGCACCTAGCCTGTCTTCTCTTGCGAGCCAGGTCTGCCTACGGCAGCCTTTCTCAATAGCAAGACTATGCTCACTGTCTGTACATAGACATAGCTTTCCTTAAGTGTGGGTCACTCACAGTGGTCAGGTATTCTGCCACTGTGTACCCTCTATTTGGAGCCAAATAGTGTTCTAGTTTGATCAGTTTTTTTGTTAATTCTTCCAATGTGTCAAGTAATTATCTTTTTGTTTTCTCATGATTTGGTTGGGTCTAATTGTGTTGCTGTCCTGGAGCTCTGTGGGGTCTGTTTGTGTTTGTGAACAGAGCCCCGGGATCAGCTTGCTTAGGGGACCCTTCTCCAGGTTCATCTCTCTGTAGGTGATGGCTTTGTAATGGAAGGTTTGGGAATCGCTTCCTTTTAGGTGGTTGTAGAATTTAACATATCTTTTCTGGATTTGATAATTAGCGGGTACTGGCCAAATTCTGCTGTGCATTAAGTGTTTTATGTTGTACACAGAGGATATTTTTGCAGAATTCTGCATGCAGAAATTCAATTTGGTGTTTGTCCCATTTTGTGAATTCTTGGTTTGTGAGCGGACCCCAGACCTCACAACCACAAAGGGCAATGGGTTTTATAACTGATTAAAGTATTTTCAGCCAGATCCCAATTGGTATGTTGAATTTTATGTTCCTTTTGATGGCATAGAATGCCCTTCTTGCCTTGTCTCTCAGATTGTTAGCTGTGGCGCTGATGTTTAGACCAAGGTATGTGTCGTTTTTTGTGTGCTCTAGGGCAACAGTGTCTAGATAGAATTTGTATTTGTGGTCCTGGCGACTGGACCTGTTTTGGAACACCATTATTTTGGTCTTACTGAGATTTACTGTCAGGGCCCAGGTCTGGCAGAATCTGTGCAGAAGATCTAGATGCTGCTGTAGGCCCTCCTTGGTTGGTGACAGAAGCACCAGATCATCAGCAAACAGTAGACATTTGACTTCAGATTCTAGTACGGTGAGGCCGTGTGCTGCAGACTGTTCTAGTGCCCTCGCCAATTCGTTGATATACACGGCTCAAAAAAATTAAGGGAACACTAAAATAACACATCCAAGATCTGAATGAATGAATGAAATATTCTTATTAAGTACTTTTTTCTTTACATAGTTGAATGTGCTGACAACAAAATCACACAAAAATGATCAATTGAAATCAAATGTATCAACCCATGGAGTTCTGGATTTGGAGTCACACTCAAACTTAAAGTGGAAATCCACACTACAGGCTGATCCAACTTTGATGTAATGTCCTTAAAACAAGTCAAAATGAGGCTCAGTCGTGTGTGTGGCCTCCACGTGCCTGTATAACCTCCCTACAACGCCTGGGCATGCTCCTGATGAGGTGGCGGATGGTCTCCTGAGGGATCTCCTCCCAGACCTGGACTAAAGCATCCGCCAACTCCTGGACAGTCTGTGGTGCAGCATGGCGTTGGTGGATGGAGTGAGACATGATGTCCCAGATGTGCTCAATTGGATTCAGGTCTGGGGAACGGACGGGCGGGCCAGTCCATAGCATCAATGCCTTCCTCTTGCAGGAACTGCTGACACACTCCAGCCACATGAGGTCTAGCATTGTCTTGCATTAGGAGGAACCCAGGGCCAACCGCACCAGCATATGGTCTCACAAGGGGTCTGAGGATCTCATCTCGGTACCTAATGGCAGTCAGGCTACCTCTGGCGAGCACATGGAGGGCTGTGCGGCCCCCCAAAGAAATGCCACCCCACATCATGACTGACCCACCGCCAAACCGTTCATGCTGGATGATGTTGCAGGCAGCAGAACGTTCTCCACGGCGTCTCCAGACTCTGTCACGTCTGCCACATGTGCTCAGTGTGAACCTGCTTTCATCTGTGAAGAGCACAGGGCGCTAGTGGCGAATTTGCCAATCTTGGTGTTCTCTGGCAAATGCCACACGTCCTGCACAGTGTTGGGCTGTAAGCACAAC
Source organism: Oncorhynchus masou masou (assembly GCF_036934945.1). Lineage (NCBI taxonomy): Eukaryota > Metazoa > Chordata > Actinopteri > Salmoniformes > Salmonidae > Oncorhynchus > Oncorhynchus masou. Next base: position 81,888,400 of record NC_088223.1, on the reverse strand, counting down.
CCCCACCTGTGGACGTCGGCCCTCATACCACCCTCATGGAGTCTGTTTCTGACCGTTTGAGCAGACACATGCACTGTTGTGGCCTGCTGGAGGTCATTTGTGCTCCTCCTGCTCCTCCTTGCACAAAGGCGGAGGTAGCGGTCCTGCTGCTGGGTTGTTGCCCTCCTACGGCCTCCTCCACGTCTCCTGATGTACTGGCCTGTCTCCTGGTAGCGCCTCCATGCTCTGGACACCACGCTGATAGACACAGCAAACCTTCTTGCCACAGCTCGCATTGATGTGCCATCCTGGATGAGCTGCACTAGCTGAGCCACTTGTGTGGGTTTGTAGACTCCGTCTCATGCTACCACAAGAGTGTAAGCACCGCCAGAATTCAAAAGTGACCAAAACATCAGCCAGGAAGCTTAGGAACTGAGAAGTGGTCTCTGGTCACCACCTGCAGAACCACTCCTTTATTGGGGGTGTCTTGCTAATTGCCTATAGTTTCCACCTGTTGTCTATTCCATTTGCACAACAGCATGTGAAATTTATTGTCAATCAGTGTTGCTTCCTATGTGGACAGTTTGATTTCACAGAAGTGTGATTGACTTGGAGTTACATTGTGTTGTTTAAGTGTTCCCTTTATTTTTTTGAGCAGTGTATATATGATGAAGAGGGTGGGGCTTAAGCTGCACCTCTGTCTCACCCCACGGCCCTGTGGAAAGAAATGTGTGTGTTTTTTGTCTATTTTAACCGCACACTTGTTGTTTGTGTACATGGATTTTATAATGTCGTATCTTTTTTCCTCAACACCACTTTCCATCAATTTGTATAGCAGACCCTAATGACAAATTGACTCTCTCTCTTTGTCTCTCTCCCCGTCTCTCTTTCTCTCTCTCCCCTGACTCTCTCTCTCTCCCTGTCTCTCTTTCTCTCGCTCCCCGTCTCTTTCTCTCTCTCCCCGTCTCTCTCTTTCTCTCCCCGTCTCTCTTTCTCTCTCTCCCCGTCTCTCTCTTTCTCTCTCTCCCGTCTCTCTTTCTCTCCCCTTCTCTCTTTCTCTCTCTCCCCTGACTCTCTCTCTCTCTCTCTCCCCCGTCTCTCTTTCTTTCTCTCCCCGTCTCTCTTTCTCTCCCCGTCTCTCTTCCTCTCTCTCCCCATGTCTCTCTCTCTCTCTCTTCCCTTGTCTCTCTCTCTCTCTCCCCTTGTCTCTCTCTCTCTCCCCTTGTCTTTCTCTCTCCCCCCTTCTCTCTCTCTCTCTCTCTCTCTCCCCCCTTCTCTCTCTCTCTCCCCCCCTTCTCTCTCTCTCCTTGTCTCTCTCTCCCCTTGTCTCTCTCCCCATGTCTCTCTCTCCCCTTGTCTCTCTCTCTCCCTGAAATACTTTTTGGTCCAGGACTAGGCTTAATATGTACAGTGCCTTGCGAAAGTATTCGGCACTCTTGAACATTGCGACCTTTTGACACATTTCAGGCTTCAAACATAAAGATATAAAACTGTATTTTTTTGTGAAGAATCAACAACAAGTGGGACACAATCATGAAGTGGAACGACATTTATTGGATATTTCAAACTTTTTTAACAAATCAAAAACTGAAAAATTGGGCGTGCAAAATTATTCAGCCCCCTTAAGTTAATACTTTGTAGCGCCACCTTTTGCTGCGATTACAGCTGTAAGTCGCTTGGGGTATGTCTCTATCAGTTTTGCACATCGAGAGACTGAAATCTTTTCCCATTCCTCCTTGCAAAACAGCTCGAGCTCAGTGAGGTTGGATGGAGAGCATTTGTGAACAGCAGTTTTCAGTTCTTTCCACAGATTCTCGATTGGATTCAGGTCTGGACTTTGACTTGGCCATTCTAACACCTGGATATGTTTATTTTTGAACCATTCCATTGTAGATTTTGCTTTATGTTTTGGATCATTGTCTTGTTGGAAGACAAATCTCCGTCCCAGTCTCAGGTTTTTTGCAGACTCCATCAGGTTTTCTTCCAGAATGGTCCTGTATTTGGCTCCATCCATCTTCCTATCAATTTTAACCATCTTCCCTGTCCCTGCTGAAGAAAAGCAGGCCCAAACCATGATGCTGCCACCACCATGTTTGACAGTGGGTATGGTGTGTTCAGGGTGATGAGCTGTGTTGCTTTTATGCCAAACATAATGTTTTGCATTGTTGCCAAAATGTTCAATTTTGGTTTCATCTGACCAGAGCACCTTCTTCCACATGTTTGGTGTGTCTCCCAGGTGGCTTGTTGCAAACTTTAAACGACACTTTTTATGGATATCTTTAAGAAATGGCTTTCTTCTTGCCACTCTTCCATAAAGGCCAGATTTGTGCAATATACGACTGATTGTTGTTCTATGGACAGAGTCTCCCACCTCAGCTGTAGATCTCTGCAGTTCATCCAGAGTGATCATGGGGCTCTTGCCTGCATCTCTGATCAGTCTTCTCCTTGTATGAGCTGAAAGTTTAGAGGGAAGGCCAGGTCTTGGTAGATTTGCAGTGGTCTGATACTCCTTCCATTTCAATATTATCGCTTGCACAGTGCTCCTTGGGATGTTTAAAGCTTGGGAAATCTTTTTGTATCCAAATCCGGCTTTAAACGTCTTCACAACAGTATCTCGGACCTGCCTGGTGTGTTCCTTGTTTTTCATGATGCTCTCTGCACTTTTAACGGACCTCTGAGACTATCACAGTGCAGGTGCATTTATACGGAGACTTGATTACACACAGGTGAATTGTATTTATCATCATTAGTCATTTAGGTCAACATTGGATCATTCAGGGATCCTCACTGAACTTCTGGAGAGAGTTTGCTGCACTGAAAGTAAAGGGGCTGAATAATTTTGCATGCCCAATTTTTCAGTTTTTGATTTGTTAAAAAAGTTTGAAATATCTAATAAATGTTGTTCCACTTCATGATTGTGTCCCACTTGTTGATTCTTCACAAAAAAATACAGTTTTATATCTTTATGTTTGAAGCCTGAAATGTGGCAAAAGGTCGCAAAGTTCAAGGGGGCCGAATACTTTCGCAAGGCACTGTAGATACCAATAACATAGAAAAAGGTAGCCTAAAACATGGGTGGACACACAGGGTGCGTGCCAATAATATCACTTTTCTCCTGAAGTGTGCACTCGTTCACTACTTCCTATACGTTTAAAAGCTTTATGAAGCTTTTTTGATCAGTAAAGGTGTAGATTTAGGTGGAGTTTTCAACATATTTCTTATACCAATAATTTCCTTTCAGTTCCATCATTCATTCCAATGACAGTTTGTTTCCAGTGAATTCTGAATGGCAGTTTGATTGGAGGTGGTTTGAATGGAGGAATATCTGTGCATTCACCTGCCACATTCACCTGTCTATTTACAGAATAATTCACTCAATAAATCAACAGCCATGAGTGGGGATGGAACGCTTACAAGTGTTATTAGTTTCTCTAAACCGAGCAGTCAACGGAGGACAAACAGTAGAGGAGTTAGCCCTTTCTATTGCATTTGAATGGCCATTGTCTGAGACCAAAATCCACCAGACAATCCGAGCAGGGGGGAGAAGAAAAGGCTGTGGCTCTTCTGTGCGTGCTCCTGTTACTCCGACCGGGCCCTCTGTCCAGGCACAGCCGGGTCCACATTTGCATGACAGGGTCCACTTGAATGTGGAGGCCAGATTCTCACTGCCTGGCATGCAAAACCAGTGGGGGACCAGTTAAAAGAGGCGCACGCGCACAGTCAACGCAGGTGTGCACCAGTAAAAAAGCCTCCCCCCTCCGCAACCCCACCCCGCCCCAACCATCTAAATGAGTGTTATGGAAATGAGCGCTGTGATTTTCTTGAGCTACCTGGACAGAGGTTGGATAGAGGGTATTGGCACGATGGTGAGGGGATGGCCAACAGTGAGTGGGGGGGAGGGGGGTGTAAGGTGATACATGGTCCTGTAGCTGAACACAAAACCAAAGTGGTGGGACACAGGAGCATTTGACAGTAGCCTCAGAGTCAGAAAGTAGCAGATTCATACAGAGACGAGAGAGAGAGAGAGAGAGAGAGAGAGGATGCCGCGGTCGTTCCTACTGAATAAGAAAAAGAAGAAACAGGGGGCATGTGGAGGATGGAGGTGGAGAGACCCAGAGCAGACAGACTGGAAAGAGGACAACAGAACAGGTCAGTTCGGGATATGTTTATTCATATTGTTCAAGAAGACAAGGATTCTTCTTATCTTCCTTCTTCTTCTACTACTGTTGTAAATAGTATCTGAGAAAATAGTAAATGTGTACAAAAAAAGGGAAAGAGAAACCACTGAACAAAAATACAAATGCAACATGTAAAGTGTTGATCCCATGTTTCATGAGCTGAAATAAAAGATCCCAGAAATGTTCCATACACACAAAAAGCTTATTTCTCTCAAATGTTTTGGAACAAATGTGTTTACATCCCTGTTAATGAGCATTTCTTCTTCGCCAACATAATCCATCCACCTGACAGGTGTGGCATATCAATAAGCTGAATAAATAGCATGATCGTTATACAGGTCACCTTGTTCTGGGACAATAAAAGACCACTCTAATATGTGCCGTTTTGTCACACAACACAATGCCACAGATGTCTAAATTTTAGGAATTCCGGTGTGTTGGAGCATCGTTATTTTGTTCGATCATTACTGTATTTAGTACAACATATAATTTTTGTCCAAGAAACCCTAATAATATTATTTTATACAGACAATCCATATTTGCATTTAGTTTGAGTTGTATTGTTGTCATTTGTAGGGAAGTTACAGTTTGTTTTTATCAGAGGACAGAATATTATTGAATAGCCTCACAGGCAGTTTGATACTGGTGTTGCCTCATAGGTTGGTCATTTGTTATGGATGTCTATGCGTGTTTTGAGTGTGTGTCTCTTACCTTTTCAGTGTGTGAGAAGGCTGAGGTGCAGTCTACAACAGTCACCTGCCCTGACTTCCCTAAACCTGTGGTTCTGCCTGAGCCAGCAACCCCCTCTTCAGTATCAGGACTAGTACCAGGACCATTACCAGGGGAAGGACCAGAGGTCGGGCCAGACAGGGGCCAAGATTGGTCCAATCTCCTGTCCCGGACCATGGGCCAGCACCAGGGTCATTTCTACCACCCTGCTACACTGGCATCCCGAGCCAAGGTAAACTTCCACTGTATTTCTATGAGACATTGGTGTCTATGAGATGTCTGTTGGTTGCTGTGAAACACAGTTATGTATAGGTAGATAGTCTCGGAATGCCATCCTTCCAAGTCATGTTCATCACTCAGAGGAAACCTGGAAAACTTAGTGATATGCTGTTAAAGGAGGTTCACAACTCATGAAAAACCATATTTGACTGAATGTGTCCTAGAGTCCCTTATGAAAGAGCTGACAGTAAATTGAAGCAGTGTCTGTGTCTTAACCTCCCTTCTCTCACTCAGCCCCGCCCCCGTGTACCTCCCGGCTCGGGTGACTTCCTGTGTTCGGTGTGTCACAAGGTGTTTCCCCTGCAGCGCATGTTGACGCGTCACCTCAAGTGCCACAGCATGGTGAAGAGACACCCCTGCCGCTACTGTGGCAAGGGCTTCAACGACACCTTCGACCTCAAGAGGCACATGCGCACACACACAGGTGAGGTGTGAAAACACAGACACACACTGCTCAGTCTTAACCCCCCCCCCCCACACAAACACACTCTCCTCACCCTCTCTCCCCTCCCACCAGGTATCCGTCCGTACCGTTGTGAGCTATGTGACAAGGCCTTCACACAGCGCTGCTCCCTTGAATCCCACCTGAGGAAGATCCATGGCGTGCGCCAGCAGTACGCCTACCGCCAGCGCCGCTCCAAGATCTTTGTGTGCGAGGACTGTGGCTACACGTCCAACCGTCCAGAAGAGTACTTCCTCCACGTGCGCCAGTGCCACCCAGGCAGCCCCGCCCTGCGGCGCTACTACCGTCGCCAGGCACACGAGGGCACCAACAACGTGCCCACCGAACACAAACTCAGTCCCTTCTTGATGTATCCCACTGGGTACTATGTGGGTTGATTTAAACTCCTGGGTGAAGATTCGCTAATAACATTCAAGTGTGCTATTCGGTTTCTGCCTTAGTCAATTCCTTCGTTGTAACCTTGCCACAGAGCAGAAACAGGCTAGTATCAACGCTAACACATCAATTTTACAGTAAGGTGAATGGACAATATGTTTGGGGTTATTCCCCACCCAGTCAGTGCCTGGCCAGAAGGCCAAAATAACATTGAAAATCATCAGCATTGGTGTGGCTATTTTAAAAACACCGCCCCCTGGTGTCCACTTTAGGTAATGCAGAGAGATTAAGGAGAGGGTGTGTCTGGTCAATAGTCAACTACGGTCAATGTTGATTAAAGGTATGTTTTTGTGGATTGGTGACTTATCGATGTGTCCTTCAAAATAAATTGTATCCCTGGCACACATGCCTGTCCCTCCTCTCCTTGCCACCCATCCTCCCACCTGTACAGTTACAATCATCCCATGTTATATTGACTTGCATGGGGTATTGCTGCCGCATGTTTGACGTTTCATTATGATATTGTGTTTTAAAGATGTGCTGCATAAAATACCAAATAAATGTTCCAATCTCAGGATAATTCCTTTTAATCCTAATTCCAATAAGAGGAATGTGCTACTGTATAATACTGTATATTACCAGGGCTGTGTTCAGGAGGGTGCAACATTACAGACCCATCAGAAATACCTAGTATAGAACAATGATTGCCTATCAGCTTTCTATCTGAATGTTATGCGACGTTACCAGGGCTATGTTCAGTGAGGTGAAACGTTCAAAATGTTTAAAATATGTTGAACATATATGTCCAGTAGAATTGGGAATCACTAACTGTTTATCTGTAACATTTCACCTCACTGAACACAGCCCTGTTAACAGAGATGGTCACCTTGGACGTGAAGTTCCACTTGGGTCATGTCCCTAAGAAAGCGCACTACTATAGACCGAGGCCCATAAGGATATAGTTAAAAGTAGTGCACTATATAGGTAATAGGGTGCCATTTGGGACACATTGTATTAAACCATTTATTTTTTTTGCTTTAACTAGGCAAGTCAGTTAAAAATATATATTTTAATCGTATTTACCATGACGGTCTACCCTGTATAGAGCCACATAATTAGAATTGACTTCTGGCAACAGCCCTCCATTGTGCTACCTTGTCTCATCACAAAAGCAATAAATGGAAATGATAGCTGCACCCCTCTAGGTTTTAGAACTACGGTGTGAGCCAATCTCATGGTGCTCTATAGCTTGGCCTTTCTACACTATAAAAATCTCATTCAATAGTATTTGCTTTCTGCAATATTCTAAAGCAGGGTACGAGAGAGGTGCAGTCTATGTAAACAAGAGCCTAAAGGATTTTAGTGTTTGCTTATCATTGTATGTCAACCATATTTCTCTGATGTGCAGCCAGCTAAGAGATTGTAGTTTAGGCACATATTTACTTATTGCAACACAGATCAGGGAAAAATTGTAACATTTGTACTCTAGAAGATCGAGCCAGTAAGCCATAACAGTTACTAAATACTATAACAAGTTAGTTCAATATTGTGAGTTAGGAATGAGAAGTCTGAGTGAATCATTAATCCAATATGGGATTTAGGGAACAAAACAAAAATCTTTGTTATTGGACAAGTTCAGGTAGTTCATCCCATTTGGTGCATAGTGAACATGACCCAGGAAATTAATGTACAAATAGGAGACTTTTCTGGGGGCTTGGGAGGGAATAAAATCAAATCTAACTGTCACAACTGCAACTTTTTAGATTTACCATCACAGCCATAATGTTTATGATCAATTAATTATTCATCACAATCAGCTGAGTACCTTTTATTCTACAATACATCTGGATATTATAGTTTACAGTACATCTAAGGTAACATAACATTCAAAAGTGTTCAGAGTCTTCTCATGCTGGTGAGTTGAATGTGACACCAGCACATCAGTCGTCTGCAGAGTAAAAGATCTGGACAAGAAATGAGAAGCCTTTCACTCCCTGCCAGCTGGGTTGTCAAGCCACTTTTGTGGAAGATCATTGGTCAGAAGATCAAGAGCATGGGCTCTTAGTCTTGCTTAGCCAATGGGAAGGTGCGTTTAATTCTGGAGTAAGGTCCAAGCGAATCACAAAACACAAAGTCCCAGAGCACCCGTGTCCATGAGTCATGCTGTGGTAAATCATCATAGAACTCTGGAGCCATCTGTTTCACCTGGACAAAAGAGAGAGAAAGTTATTTTTCATTACAATGTGAAGGGATGAGAGTAAATAGCACAGCAATGAGAACTCACACAGAGGATGATAATCAATGGATCCATTAGTGTACAGACAAGTACACAGCCAATATTCACAAAGCATTTCAGTAAGTTCTGATTTGGCCTTTTAGATGATAACAAAAAATAAGATTACATGGACGGGAAAGGGGCTGATCCTAGATCAGCACTCCTTCTCGATGAATACTGGCCCCGTATCTATGGCTAGTCTGTCTACTGAGGCGGGGGGGAAAAAAAAAACTACACCTCACTGATTAGCTGGGCCTGGCTCCCAAGTGGGTGGGCCCACAGGTGGCTGCGCTCCTGCCCAGTTATGTGAAATCTATAGATTAGGGCCTAAATTAATGCATTACCATGGACTGATTTCCTTCTATGAACTAACACAGTAAAATCTTTGAAATTGTTGCATGATGCAGTTACATTTTTCTTCAGTATATCTTTATATCATGACCCCAGGTAGAAGGGCCTAAACAAAGCTTACTCAGAGTGTGGGATACATGTTTTTTTTTAAGGCCATCTGTACAAAGACCTAGTATACAAATTAAATTTGATTAGCTTGACCAGTGGGAGAGACTAGGGCATTTCAAGATGCTAATATTTTGAGGAAAAGTGAGACTGAAACAAAGTGTCAAACATCCCTGTACCCATAGTAACAAAAGTAATAAATGGGGTAAAACATAACAGGAGAACATTGTTCAAACACATTACCGCTTGTGTCCTGTCAGTTGTTTAATTTATGTATGAGCCACATGCCTGTAACCAGAAAACTAAAAATGTCCACTCCTAACAAGAATGAAATTCAAAACTTTAACAATCCTAAAATGTGGTATAAGCTGTCAAACTACGTCAAGTCAGGATAGAACTAGACCAACCAGATCATCTTTCATAAGAAGGCTTACGTCACCCTGTCATTCTAGCATCTGTCTGCCTTTGTCTTGTCTAACTGTCATAACAGGACCGTCTGACAAGTAGGCCTACAAGTTATTAAACCATGTTCACATTGGCAGTTTCAAGTGACTCAAATAAAATAATTGCCTAGCCGATCGTTCATTTTCTGAACAGCCAGAAATCACATGGAATCTGATCAATTTCAAACCCTCTAGCTTGTTAATTGTTTACAAAACAAATTTGTGAATGTGCTACAACAAATTTGTGAATGTGCTAAAGAGTGCTAAAGAGCTAGCTTGTTGACTGCCTTGGCTAGCCAATAAGGACTTGTTTTGAAAGTTGGATCATCTTATCCTTTGAAGCTGTAAAAGGGTTCTTACGATATGATTTTGAACATTCAGAGCAACGTCAATGGCTGGCATTGTTCACCTTAACTTCTGGGTGATATGAAGCACAAGCACCAATCAGCCTACACCCCAGTGCACACATCCCATCACTACCATGACTGGAGTAGCCATGGCAGAAAATGACTGCTGTCTGAAAACACAAATACCCTTGTCACTTGTAACTTTGTTTGGACAGTCAGTATTCCAAAAGGTATTTGAAAAAGAGCATTACGTTCTGCAGTGTGAACAAGGCTTTAGATACTGTATTGACAGAATAGGAACACCACTATGGCCAGGTGGCAAAACATAGGGGTGGGCCTGCAGCATTCCTCCACAGTTTATGACTGAAACTCATATCTAGAGGCTTGTTGTGAGGCATCATGGGATTTGTTCCATAACTGAGGTTTTATAACATTTTATTTTGCTTGAAAAGATAAGTCACTTTGTACTTTAGGTGAACTATTTGTTTCCATTGCATTTTATAACCAAAAGTCAAAGCAATGTGAAAGATTGTCAGTCTGAAAGATAGTGAAGCTCAATGACTTGGTTCAAAATGTTTATTTTACTGTTATTAGCACAGCTGCTGGCAGTGGCTAGGTAAACAAGCCTTAAGCGTGGATTGCAGTCTCTCCTTGTCCACAGACTGCTTTCAAGGTAAGTATACAAATAAGTAACTTGGAGATATTGTCCCTGCACTGCTGAGGACTATATTTGTCCACACATACAGGAGTAATAAAGGCCTCCCAAATAAAAGCATTTCTTATTTACTCTGATTTTTCAGGGGTGCTGCAGCACCCTCAGTACCACTACTTTCTGCCACTATGCTAGGTGAGATGGTTTATTTCAAAAGACTTTCATCACAACCATAACTGCTTTATTGCTCCTTATACCTTATGATCCTGTGATATAGTAAAAGTTGTTAGCTTACAGTCTCTACAAAGACCGAGGTTCTCATTAACTGTTGTTTTGGGTGTCACCAGTCCTCCCTAATGACTGCTGTACACAAACGATACAGACCTTAGCTCCTATTCATAGTGTTAGCCAAACACACACACAGCTAATTGCTCAGCATTGTGCTTCCACCCATAACAGCAGTCAAGATGTAGCAATCCATGTGTTCTGTTTCACCACACCACTGTAGTAACTTTTTCAGTATCCATTGTCCCTTTGATGTCAGTCCGTCAGCATTGCCCTTTGTCAGTGCTGATCTGGGATCAGTTTAGCTTTATAGATCATATAAATAAGATTATATGGACAGGTGACTTACTCAGAGTCTGAGACACTAGGAATATGGGCCTTGAATCTTTCACAATTGTCAGTGGAATGCCAGCAAGGTTTAAAGTTGAATGCCACGTGACTGGTGTGATTCAGCGATCATTAGGGCCAGGGGTTTGCACCAAACGGAATGATACCGAGGGCACATTAGTCAACAGAAAACTGTTGCTACATTTCACCATTGATATCCTACACAAGTTCACATCCTATAATCACAATTCACATCCAATCCAGGGTTACTTTGAAATCAATTTAAATACTTTATCTGTGCCCATTTGATGTGGTCTGGCATATTAAACAAATAGAAAAAAAGTCAATCCCTGCCCATCTGGCACTCCGGGCAGACTCAAGCAAACACTCAAAGTAACGAAAGATTAAGTATTTGAACCAAGTCTATTTAATGTCTTACAATCACCTTCATCCTAAACAAACAGTTTATCCTTCATGAAAAGTGAGTTACCTGAGGGAGCCGGCTGCCGGGGATGCTGGGAAAGTCATGGTGCTCCATGTGGTATCCCACATTAAAGGTGATATAGTTCAGCGGCCCGTAGTACGAGTACGTCTCGATCCCGCTCAGGTACATATAGTGTTCGGCGATAAAATGCCCCGAGATCGGGTGCAGTCCCATACACAACAGCGAACCTGCTATCAGGTAGACCAGAGGCTTAAGCCCCCAGAGGTACACTATGAAAGCATTGAATGCTAGCTGCACCATTAAATTCAACAGCTCGAGCCTGCCTACAGGTTTAGGGTTGACCACCAGGGGACGAAACGCGTAGAATAGCGGCTGCAGGAAGAGCCACAGGATCTTGCGTGCGGGGGAGCTGAAGAGACAAGCCTCCAGGTGGGTCGGGACATCCACGTCGAGTCCATGGCCACCCAGGTAACGGTGATGGTCCACATGGTACTTCTTGAAGCTGATGGAGTATGGCACGCCAATTGGTAGGTTGGCGAAGATGCCAAAGAGGCGGTTGCACATGGCATCCTTATTTCCAAAGGCCACATTGTGCGAGATGTCGTGGATGGCGAGCGTGAGGGAGTGGTTGATGCAACCGCCGAACATGTAGGCCCAGAAGATGAGCCACTTCCAGCTGAGGTCGCGTACCAGGAAGCAGCAGAGCACCTGGGTTAGGACCATGGCTGTCACCACCCACTTGAGCTGGGGGTCAGGGCCCATCAAGGACTTGATCTCCGGGTGCTTGGCTGTGGAGTGGGAGGAAAGGAGGGGGTGAGGAAAAAAACAAAAACAAATTGAGGTACAGTATTACTTTTACACTGGTCTCTCGTGACAGACAATATTATAATGCAGCTGATTTCAGAAGATGATGTGGCAGATATAAATAGTTATTGATTCCTTATTTAGAGTGTTATGACATCCAAACAGGGCTGTTCAATTCCTGTCCTGGAAAGCCAAAACACTTCTGGTTTGTTTCTACCCGTCAGTTAATTGCACTCACCTGGTTTCTAGGACCAGAAATTAGTCCCTTATAAGAAAAGAATGAAAACCAGATGTGCTTTGCCCCACCAGGGCACCAAAGTTGTGTACGCCAAGGAACTTGTCACAAACTTAAATGGTCCACTCAGAGAGTGTGGTGAAGGCACAATAGCGCCTCTTCAACTTCAGGAGGCTGAAAATTGGGCTTGTCACCTAAACCCCTGACAAACTTCTACAGATGGACAATCAAGAGCGTCCTGTCAGGCTGTATCACAGCATGGTACGGTAACCGCAAGGCTCTCCAGAGGGTGGTGTGGTCTGCACAACGCATCACTGGGGGCAAACTACCTGCCCTCCATGACACTTACAGCACCCAATGTTACAGGAAGGCCAAAAAGATCAAGGACGTCAACCACCTGAGCCACTGCCTGTTCCCCCCGCTACCATCCAGAAGGCGAGGTCAGTACAGGTGCATCAAAGCTGGGACCGAGAGACAGAAGCTGTTTTTCAACCTCAAGGCCATCAGACTGCTACCTACATTGAGACCCAATTTCTGGCCACTTAAATAGATCACTTGTCACTTTATACAATGCCACTCTAATAATGTTTAGATATTACATTACTCATGTATATACTGTATTTTATACCATCTATTGCACCTTGCCTATGCCGCTCGGCCATCGCTCATACATATACTCGACCGATTATGATTTTCCAACACTGATACCGATTATTGGAGGACCAAAAAAGCAGATACCGATTAATCTGACAATTTTTTAAATATATTTGTAATAATGACAATTACAGCAATACTGAAATAACACTTATTTTAACTAAATATAATACAAATAAATCTAGTCTCATAAATAAACATGTTCAATTTGGTTTTAATAATGCAAAAAAGTGTGGAGAAGAAAGTAAAAGTGCAATATGCCATGTAAAAAAGCTAATGTTTATATTCTTTGCTCAGAACATATGAAAGCTGGTGGTTCCTTTTAACATAACTTCTTAACTGGGAATTTTGAAGACTAAGTTGTTATTAGGACCATTTCTCTCTATACCATTTGTATTTCATATACCTTTGACTATTGGATGTTCTCATAGCCACTATAGTATTGCCAGCCTAATCTCGGGAGTTGATAGGCTTGAAGTCATAAACAGAGCTGTGCTTCAAGCATTGCGAAGAGTTGCTGGCAAACGCAGGAAAGTGCTGTTTGAATGAATGCTTACGAGCCTGCTGCTGCCTACCACCACTCAGTCAGACTTAACTATAATAAACACACAGAAATACGAGCCTTAGTTTCTGAATTTGACCATTATTAATGACCTATCATTTCAAAAACAAACCACTTATTCTTTCAGTGAAATACAGAACCGTTCCATATTTTATCAAACGGGTGGCATCCAGAAGTATAAATATTGCTGTTACATTGCACAACATTCAATGTTGTGTCATAATTCTGTAAAATTCTAGAAAATTAATTATGGTCTTTGTTAGGAAGAAATGGTCTTCATAGTTTGCAACCAGCCAGGCGGCCCAAACTGCTGTATATATCCAGAAGAGAATTGACAATTTCCCTAGTTAATATTGCCAGTTAACATGAATTTATTTGAACTTAATATGCAGGTTAAAAAAAACAAAAAAACTTGTGTATTGATTTTAAGAATGGCATTGATGTTTATGGTCAGGTACGTTGGTGCAACAGTTCTTTTTTAGCGAATGCGCTTGTTAAAAAAAAAACCCCGTTTCGGCAAAGTAGGCTGTGATTCGATGATAAAGTAACAGGCAATGCATTGATTATTTGCAACACAGGAGCTAGTTAAACTAGTAATATCAACCATGTGTAGTTAACTAGTGATTATGTTAAGATAAAAAAAACTATCAATAAGATGAGTTTAATGCTAGCTAGCAACTTACCTTGGCTCCTTGCTGCACTCACGTAACAGGTGGTCAGCCTGCCACACAGTGTCGCCGTGGAGTGCAACGTAATCAGCGCACAAAAATGCTGATTACCGGTTATGAAAACTTGAAATCGGCCCCAATTAAATGGGCCATACAGAAGAATAGGTCGACCTCTAATACTTCGATATACATATTCACCCCTTTAGATGTGTGTAATTAGGGAATTGTTGGATATTACTGCACTGCCGGAACAAGAAGCACAAGCATTTTGCAACACTCGCATTAACATCTGCTAACCGTGTGTGTGACAAATAAAATTTGATTTGGATATTGAACAGCCCTTTGACTCCTGGCTGTCCCCAGTCCACCTGGTTGTGCTGCTGCTCCAGTTTCAACTGTTCTGTCTGCGGCAATGAAACCCTGACCTGTTCACCGGACGTGTTACCCTATCCCGGACCTGCTGTTTTCAACTCTCCCTACTGCCTCGACCTCTCATTGCTTGTCTATGAAAAGCAAACTGACATTTACTCCTGAGGTGCTGACCTGTTGCACTCGCTACAACCACTGATTATTATTTGACCCTGCTGGTCATCGATGAACCTTTCAACATCTTGAAGAACAATCTGGCCTTAAATGGCCATGTACTCTTAGAATCTCCACCCGGCACAGCCTGAAGAGGACTGGCCACCCCTCAGAGCCTGGTTCCTCTCTAAGTTTCTGCATTTCTAAGGAGTTTTTCCTAGCCACTGTGCTTCTACATCGCTTGCTGTTTGGGGTTTTAGGCTGGGTTTCTGTATAAGCACTTTGTGACAACTGTTGATGTATTTATGAAGCCCTTTTTACAAATACATTTTATTGGAGGTTTAAATAGTGTATTTAAAAATCAGTAATCTCAGACACACTGGCCAACAGAATCATACAATGACTTACATCTGTCCATTGGGATAAACTCAAATCAAAATTATGGGACTGCAATTTAGGAAATAAACTTAAAGCTAACTAATAGTATGAATATTTGTCTGTAGCGCCTCAGAGCAAGATGGCCACAATCATGCAAATAAAGAAGCTCCCATTCAAAAGTAGGATCTGCATTTCCTCACCTTGAACCCAAGTTTCCCACTACTTAGCAAGGAAAACTTGTCTTACCTGTCAAACAGGTGGTTAGGTTACACCAGTTTCGGTCTTGGTTATATCCTGTGCCTCTAAGACAATATTTACTAGGCTATAGATAAACAGAAGGAATACACGAGTAGTAGGATGTCATGTCCCAAGATATCAAAATACCTGATAACCTATACTTTATCAGTCAAGTGGTCATTGATGTAGGATGTGAATGATGATGATCACTCGTCATCATTGCATGGGAACGGCATCTTTCTGGTGGTACAACATGATCAGGCTTCATTGAATTAAGAGTAAATCAGTGAAAACATGCATAACCAAATGGTTAAAGAAAAAGTGATTAATTAAAAGTTAGAGACTATGTAAAGTCTTATCCATATTGTGAAATGTATATAGCCTAGTTAGACTATATGGCTAAGCCTAAGGAAGCATCTGTTGGATTTTACAGGAGTAAACAAGCATTTATGCCATTCGACAAGACAACAAAATTACATTCCTTTGGCCAATGTATTTTTGAGCAGTCGACGATTGATACGGACGTCAGAGAATGGGCTGCTTACCTAATATCTGCTTCCTCCGACTACAGTGCGGTTGCTCCGTATATACCCACTCGAAGTCATCCCTCGTTACCGTGTTCCCCATCTCTTGCTCACGGTAGGACTATCTGCCAGTTCCCCGAGCTCTTATCACAAAAAAACGGAGTAGAGACACACAGTCCGCCTGTACAAAAAGGCGAGGGAAAATGAAGAGGAAAGATCCAAGTTGCTCGTACCAAACACCCCCGTCCACAGGTAGGCTATAAGGTCATACAGATAGACTGCGGCACGCCTAATTAAGTGGGCGCACTTTCACGACAGTTGGTTAAACAGGTAAATGCCAAAATAGTGGAAACATTTGAGTAAATGAGGGATACAAAGTATATTGAAAGCAGGTGCTTCCAAACAGGTGTGGTTCCTGAGTTAATTAAGAAATTAACATCTCATCATGCTTAGGGTCATGTATATAATGCTGGGAAGGCCATTATTTTGGCTACCATGGCTTTGCTGCCATAGGATGACAATTCACCCAATCCCAGGGCATTAGTGGTCACTGAATGGTTTGATGAGCATGGAAATGATATAAACCATATGCCATGGCCGTCTCAGATCTCAACTCAGTTGAACAATTAAGGGAGATTCCGGAGTGGCACCTGAGACAGCATTTTCCACCACCATCAACAAACAACCAAATGATGGAATTGTTCGTGGAGGAAGGGTGTCCAATCCCTCCAATAGAGTTCCAGACACTTATAGAATCAATGCCAAGGTGTATTGAAGCTGTTCTTGCTCGTGGTGGCCCAACGCCCTATTAAGACACTTGGTGTTTCCTTAATTTAGTCAGTTACCTGTATATCAACACGTGTTATTCGAACCAGTTCGTTTGGCACATAACTTTTAATTACTATCTTCTTCTTCTATGAGTTTTGACGGCGGTTGGCATCTAATTTGTTGCATTACTGCCACCTACTAGACTTGAGTACAACTCCCTAATACTTTGCTTGAAAAATAATGTATAATAAATGTACTAAGTAAATATGTTACCATCTAACACTACACTCACTAATTTCAAAATTCTATGAAATAAAATTAACTCCTCTAATTAAATGTATTTATTCCTACCTCATGCCATCATCCTGAAAGGGTGGGACATCACCACTTAACAAACCCTGTAACTCTTCTGATGTCAAGTCTCACACACCCAAATACCTCTGCAGCTGCCACCACAATCTCAATTTTCTGAGACTTCTGATCCATCCCTGCAGTACAATTGATAACCATTAATATAAATGCTAAAAATCCAATCTTACTGAAACTTATATCACTTTTTGGCCTATCGCTCTGTACTGGTATGTCTCTACTACTCTCACCACTCCTCCCCGTTAACCCGTAATCTTCCTCTACTTTCTTCACTGCCTCAGCATATGACAGCTTCTGCTCTACTCTAACCCCGTAAACCTCAATCTGCCTCTCTCGCACGAGACATTTCTGATCTCCAGCTCCATGGGCACCCCTACAATTAACACATACCACTAGAAGTTGTTCGATTAATTGGCATGGCCGATTAATTGGGGCCAATTTCAAGTTTTCAATCGGTAATCGGCATTTTTGTACGCCAATTATGGCCCGATTACATTGCATTCCATGAGGAAACTGCGTGGCAGGCTGACCACCTGTAACGCGAGTGCAGCAAGGAGCCAAGGTAAATTGCTAGCTAGCATTAAACTTATCTTATGAAAAAACAATCAATCTTAACATAATCACTAGTTAAATACACATGGTTGACGATATTACTAGTTTAACTAACTTGTCCTGCGTTGCAAGTAATCAATGCGGTGCCTGTTAATTTATCATCGAATCACAGCCTAATTTGCTGAACGGGTGATGATTTAACAAAAGCTCAATCGTTGCATGAATGTACCTGACCATAAATATCAATGCTTTCTTAAAATCAATACACAGAAGTATTTTTTTTTAAACCAGCATATTTAGTTAAAATAAATTCATGTTAGCAGGCAATATTAACTAGGGAAATTATGTCACTTCTCTTGCGTTCATTGCATGCAGAGTCAGGGTATATGCAACAGTTTGGGCCGTCTGGCTCGTTGCAAATTAATTTGCCAGAATTTTAAATAATTATGACAACATTGAAGGTTGTGAAATGTAACAGCAATATTTAGACTTATGGATGCCACCCGTTTGATAAAATACGGAACGGTTCCGTATTTCACTGAAAGAATAAGCGTTTTGTTTTTGAAATTATAGTTTCCGCATTTGACCATATCAATGACCTAAGGCTCGTATTTCTGTGTGTTTATTATATTAGAATTAGTTCTGATTTGATATTTAATAGAGC
Organism: Oncorhynchus masou masou; assembly: GCF_036934945.1. Classification (NCBI taxonomy): domain Eukaryota; kingdom Metazoa; phylum Chordata; class Actinopteri; order Salmoniformes; family Salmonidae; genus Oncorhynchus; species Oncorhynchus masou. The sequence goes on along the minus strand of NC_088223.1, from coordinate 81,870,230 downwards.
AGTCTGACTGAGTGGTGGTAGGCAGCAGCAGGCTCGTAAGCATTCATTCAAACAGCACTTTCCTGCGTTTGCCAGCAACTCTTCGCAATGCTTCAAGCACAGCGCTGTTTATGACTTCAAGCCTATCAACTCCTGAGATTAGGCTGGCAATACTATAGTGGCTATAAGAACATCCAATAGTCAAAGGTATATGAAATACAAATGGTATAGAGAGAAATAGTCTTACAAATTCCTATAATAACTACAACCTAAAACTTCTTAACTGGGAATATTGAAGACGATGTTTAAAAGGAACCACCAGATTTCATATGTTCTCATGTTCTGAGCAAGGAAATTAAACGTTAGCTTTTTTACATGACATATATTGCACTTTTACTTTCTTCTCCACACTGTTTTTGCATTATTAAACCAAATTGTTTCATTATTATTTTTTGACTAAATTGATTTTATTTATTTATTAAGTTAAAATAAAAATGTTAATTCAGTATTGTTGTAATTGTCATTATTACAAATATATATATGTATATATATATATATATATATAAAAAAATTGGCCGATAAATCTGTATTGGCTTTTTTTGGTCCTCCAATAATCGGTATCGGTGGTGAAAAATCATAAACGGTCGACCTCTACATTCCACTACTTTCCCCAATACTACACATTCCTTTGTCTCATGCCCTTCTGTACGTTTCTCACACATTGGACCCCCCCTCTTACACACTGCTGCCACATGCCCATAAGCTTGACAACTGTAACATCGTAATGTATTCGGGACATACACTTGTATAGGATAACATATATCCTAACTTCACTTTGTCGGGCAAAGACTCAACTTCAAAACTCAACAGAACAGACAATGGCTCTTCTGTTTCCCCACTCTTGCCACCCTGTCTGCGTCGCATCAAATGACGAGCATCACATACACCGGGAATCTTTCCTCTCAGCTGATCAACTTTTATATTTACTGCTACCCAAGTTATTACCCCTTTCATTGGTGCCCTTATCTTGAGAACAAAACAAGTCACTTTTCTTGCCCCCATTCATTTTACTACGAGCGCCTTCTCCCTCTGCCCAACAGAAACACTAACAATTATCATTAGACCTCTTCTGGTTACCCTCATCGATTCCACATGACCCAACTCTTTTTTTCACCCACCATGAAACCACAAATGGATCAGCCAAAAAGCAAGCGTCCACTTTTAACAATAAACTTCAGTCCTACTGTCACAGACTCTTCTTTTTCCTGATCCTCGGTACATACCTCGGTTTCCGATGACTTCACCACACCCACCACCTCCGATACTTCACCCTCATTCACTTCCTTTTCTCCTCCTGTTTTCAGCTCCATCTGCTTACATTTTCTACCATTCTTCTTCAACAAACCATCTCCCTTTTTTCCACCATTTTTATCCGACTCAAGCTCACCCTCTTCTTCCCTCTCTCTCTTAGACCTCTCACCCTCTTCTTCCCTCTCTCTCTTAGACCTCTCACCCTCTTCTTCCCTCTCTCTCTTAGACCTCTCACCCTCTTCTTCCCTCTCTCTCTTAGACCTCTCACCCTCTTCTTCCCTCTCTCTCTTAGACCTCTGACCCTCTTCTTCCCTCTCTCTCTTAGACCTCTCACCCTCTTCTTCCCTCTCTCTCTTAGACCTCTCACCCTCTTCTTCCCTCTCTCTCTTAGACCTCTCACCCTCTTCTTCCCTCTCTCTCTTAGACCTCTCACCCTCTTCTTCCCTCTCTCTCTTAGACCTCTCTCCCTCTTCTTCCCTCTCTCTCTTAGACCTCTCTCCCTCTTCTTCCATCTCTCTCTTAGACCTCTCACCCTCTTCTTCCCTCTCTCTCTTAGACCTCTCACCCTCTTCTTCCCTCTCTCTCTTAGACCTCTCACCCTCTTCTTCCCTCTCTCTCTTAGACCTCTCACCCTCTTCTTCCCTCTCTCTCTTAGACCTCTCACCCTCTTCTTCCCTCTCTCTCTTAGACCTCTCACCCTCTTCTTCCCTCTCTCTCTTAGACTTCTCTCCCTCTTTTTCCCTCCACTCCTCCTCAGTTTTCCAAGTATAAGTCTCCTTATGATAATACTGCTGCCCCACTCCTGACACCCATCTTGTTCTTGCTTTCTCTAGGGACTCCTTGCCCCCATTCCTTTTAATCACTATAATTGAAGGTTTGATTGTTGGTAGCCTAATAAGCTAATATAGACCTTAGCACATTTGATGATCATAATTTTAATTGAAATGATTTGAAACACAATTGAAAATGTTGACAACAGGAAAAATGTTCATAGGAAATAGTAATCACAGCAAAAAGTGTAGTAATTTCCTTCAAAATGAATATGCGTGTTTTATCCTTTTTCGACCACATAGGGGCGATATTGGCTTATGTCTCACTTCATTCATGAGCCAAGAGATAGATCCACAATAAATACTTTATTAGTATAATCAATATGGTTTCCAAAAGATTATTAAATAAGTGCAGAAAAACTTTAAGGCATCTCAGTAATCAAATATAATACCACTTCTTTTAAAGCAAATTAAGTAAGAAAAAGAAAAAAAGACCTTTAGGTGCCCAGTGATTGAACAGTCGTGTAATGCCTCATGCACATCTCAAATATTGCTCACATAGAAAAGGCCTTGTAAGCTATGGTGAATATTTTGTAGCATACAGCAATTCTCTCACCAAAATCCGGTATTATTCTCTCGCATGCTTCCCCGTCCAAAGGACCATATTAGGCCTATATGATTTAACATGGCTTTCCCTAACAGCAAGGTGCATAGCATTTTGGCAGTATGATCTATAGCTACCACAGTATACATTTTGTGGATTTAAACCAATATTCTTGCGATCATTAATTGGCTATACTGTACTCTAACCAGAAGAGCAAACGTTCCTTCATACCATTGCCTTCCTTGTGCCCCATTGCCCCCAATCATGTATTCTAACAGTTGAAGTCGAAGTTTACATACACTTAGGTTGGAGTAATTAAAACTCGTTTTTCAAACACCAAATATTTCTTGTTAACAAACTATAGTCTTGGCAAGTCGGTTAGGACATCTACTTTGTGCACGACACAAGTCATTTTTCCAACAATTGTTTACAGACAGATTATTTCACTTATAATTCACTGTAACACAATTCCACTGGGTCAAAAGTTTACATACACTAAGTTAACTGTACCTTTAATCAGCATGGAAAATTCCATTAAATTATGTAATGGCTTTAGAAGCTTCTGATGTGTACCTGTGGATGTATTTTAAGTCCAGTTCCTCTTTGCTTGACATGAGAAAATCAAAAGAAATCAGCCTAGACCTCAGAAAATAATTTGTGGTTCATCCTAGGGAGAAATTTCCAAACGCCTGACGGTACCACGTTCATCTGTACAATCAATAGTACGCAATAATAAACACCATGGGACCACGCAGCCGTCATACCGCTCAGGAAGGAGATGCGTTCTGTCTCCTAGAGATGAACGTACTTTGGTGCGAAAAGTGCAAATCAATCCCAGAACAACAGCAAAGGACCTTGTGAAGATGTTGGAGGATACAGGTACAAAAGTATCTATATCTACAGTAAAATGAGTCCTATAGCAACATAACCTGAAAGGCCGCTCAGCAAGGAAGAAGCCACTGCACCAAAACCGCCATAAGAAAGCCAGACTACGGTTTGCAACTGCACATGGGGACAAAGATCGTACTTTTTGTAGAAATGCCCTCTGGTCTGATGAAACAAAAATAGAACTGTTTGGCCATAATGACCATCGTTGTGTTTGGAAGAAAAAGGGGGAGGCTTGCAAGCCCAAGAACACCATCCCAACCGTGAAGAATGGAGGGACTGGTGCACTTCACAAAATAGATGGCATCGTGAGGTAGGAAAATGATGTGGACACATTGAAGCAACATCTCAAGACATCAGTCAGAGGAAGTTAAACCTCGGTCACAAATGGGTCTTCCAAATGGACAATGACCCCAAGCATACTTCCAAAGTTGGCAAAATGGCTTAAGGACAACAAAGTCAAGGTATTGGAGTGGCCATCACAAAGCCCTGACCTCAATCCTATAGAACATTTGTGGGCAGAACTGAAAAGGCATGTGCGAGCAAGGAGGCCTACAAACCTGACTCAGTTACACCAGCACTGTCAGAAGGAATGGGCCAAAATTCACCCAACTTATTGTGGGAAGCTTGTGGAAAGCTACCCAAAACGTTTGATCAAGTTAAACAATGTAAAGGCAACGCTACCAAATACTAATTGAGTGTATGTAAACTTCTGACCCACTGGGAATGTGATGAAATAAATAAAAGCTGAAATAAATAATTCTCTCTGCTGTTATTCTGACATTTCACATTTTTAAAATAAAGTGGTGATCCTAACTGACCTAAGACAGTGACTTTTTACTAGGATTAAATGTTTGGCTAAGGTGAATGTAAACCTCCGACTTCAACTGTACATCATCTATCCTAGCACTGGTTCAAGGCAACCTACACAGCCTTGATGTAGGAAGGCTCAGCATCAGCAAGCCCTGGACCTGAGCTAAGTGCAACCTTAAAGTGTAACCTTGCAATCCCAGAAATCGTAAAACACACCAACCTTCGATCTCTCTGTCCTTAGCCTTCAGTCAACATTTGCTTGGTATTGTTCTGTAGATGTTATCTATGTATTCCAAACAGGCCCATCTAAAAGCATGCTTCCATCAAAGCCTGTAGTGCAACGAATACCTCTCACATTCAACACAATCCACACTTACATGTATATATACAAAGTAAACCACTAGATGATGCTGTTAAAAATTAATGACTGAACATTTGTACCACATTAATATTGGACAAAATGCACCAATAATGTCCAGGTGTGCTGGAGAGTGTGTGCTTATGGAGTGGACTGATTGTCCCCTCTGGCTGTCACTTAAACCAGCAATGTCTCTTTGCTGTGGTGCCTTCTTGTTGTCAGAGCTTGCTTTTACCTCAGTCCGCTCAGAGATATAAGTGCCCACATAGCGACACTCGGAAAGCAACAGGCATCTATTAGTAGTCCAGGAGGAGATGTCCTTCATTTACATTTTCTATACCTCCCCATTCATTTTAAGCTAGTGACAGTCCTTAGCTTTCCTATGGTTATCCCACTGCTCCATGTTCCCCGTTACCCCATTTATGCGCAGCACTCTGCTCACTCTTAATTCTATATATGGGACAAGTGCAATGAGTATAGCATTCGCTTTAACATCCGTCCACCATACTAGCTCAAAACTCTCTCCTTCAGAGGTACTATAATAGGACTCTGTGGTGGATGCAGAGCAGCATCATGCTACTGCCACTCCAGTGTGTTCTGTCCACTTCACGTTAAGCCCATTTCATCCCCACCCTTCATCCCTCCAGCCATGTGGTGCTCCTGTCCTGTTAGCCGAGGGGGTGTTTGGGGGAAGGGAGCAGCTGTAGCGTAGGGGGTGACATCTGGGTTGCCCCTCGATCCCAAGAGGGGGAGGTAGCTAAACCAAGAGGGGGTGGGGTGGGGGGGTTCAGGAGATCTCAGTACAGCAGTGTCTGTCCCAGGCTTGGAGATCTCCCCCTCCGCACACACCAACAAGTAGGACTCACTTCTCTCCTGTGGCCAGCGCATCTGAGAGAGAGGGAGACAGAGGAGGGAAGGGAGGGAGAGGGTGAGAGGAAGATAGAGAAGGAAAGGAGAGGGAGGGGAGCATGAAGGGGGAGAGATGTGAGACAGAGAGAGAGAGAGTATAAAGGGGGAGAGGTGGAGAAAGAAAGGTAGAGCCATTGTGGGAAGGAGGGGGAGATAGAGCAACAGTGCAAAGAGAGAGAGATGCAGTCATACAGTCATTTTTTCATCAAGTATATGGGTGTGTCAAATGGCACCCTATTCCCTATACTTTAGACCAGACCCCTGTTGTCCCTGGTCAAAAGTGCACTAAATAGGGAATTAGGGTATAATTTGGGACAAAAACATAATTTCCAGTCCTCATGTTTCAAATCTCCTACCCTGTGAAACAGCAGCAGGTGGCGGTGGAGAGGGATCACCAGCGGGTAGTGACAGGCAGGGGGCGATTTCTTCTCCTGAAACACACTCACAGTCACGAACTGAACAGGATTGCAGGCCAGGGTACAGATGCAGTCTTTTTTTTGTGCGAGTCACAGCACAGCACAGCACAGCTTGCCGCACTCGCCTGGGTCAAAATCCGTGAGAGAAAGGCAGACACAAAATTATTTCATTGGCCCTGGGCATGATGAGGACTCGTTATTTCAGATTAATGCAGTGAAATATATTTCGCCAGGCGAGTGTGGCATGCTGTGCTGTGACGTGCCCAAAAAAGACGCTTAATTTGGATAGTACAGTTAGCCACTAACTCTCGCCCTACCCCTAACACTAGCTGTATATCAGCAAGGTGTATAGACCGGCAAGTTGTAAACCATCTATAGAGGACTATCCAAATAAAGTGGGACCCATTGCAGGAGCAGAAATATGGGCTGGGTGTAAGTGGGGTAAGAGCTTGTTATGCTTTATTTGCACTACCTCTATATCCACTTGGAAATGTACACACATTCTCTTTATATACCCCAAATAAGGCCAATGTTAGTTTCTAAAACAAGATGTTTCCCAAATGACCAAGCAGACAGCCAAATAGGTTGTTTGTTTGCCCTCAGAAAGCCTTTGATCATCTCAGAAAGAGAGAGAGAGAGAGAGAAAGAGAGTAAGTCTTACATCGTCCAGACAGTGTGCAGGCAGAGAAAGAGACGACGGGCAGACACGCAGTTCTGTGATTGGAGAAGAGAGAGGTACATTAGAACAGCCCAAGGCTGGGTTTCCTAAAAGCATCGTAGCACTAAGATCATCTTAATTCCATTGAAACTAAAGGGACGAGCAATGATCTTAGTCCTACAATGCTTTTGGGAAACCTAGCCCAAGAGAGCAGGGGCCTGTTCAGGAGGGGGAAAAGTTACAGGAATGTTCAGATAGAAATATATTGTGTAGAACAGATATGGTTGTCTGTCACCCAGAATTGGCGATGAGCTCTATCATGTCAGCCCAGCTAGCACATAATGTTCTGAGAACCATACTGTATGTTTCTTAGCGCTTGGTGAGAGCGTGGTTTTCCTATTGTTATTTTGCAGAAAACCTTCCCACAACATTCTGGGAATGGTGCACAATACCCAGCTAGCACATAACGTTCTGAGAACCATATGTTTCTTAGGTGGGAATTTCTGTACATCAGCATAACAATTTCTACGGGTTTCCTCATGGTTTTATTTAAAGTCATGTTCTCAGAACATCAGGAAAACATTTCATATAAATGACAAGAAAACATATACATTCTGCTCTCAGCATCAACAAAACTATATCCTCTATCTTGTATGCTCAGGTGTGTTGGCCACGCCCACTAATTGGCCACATCTGATCTTGATGAATTCTCGTTTCCTTTGAAATGGGGTCTGTTTGAATAGACTAAAATGAACATGGCATGCTAGCTCCATCCTGGTGGCGCAGTGGACTAATTCCATGGATAGAGAACAGAAGATCATTGGTTCAAATTTCACTGATGCTGCGCCACAATAGAAATACATGTGTTTGCATGATTAATTCCTTAGGACACATGGAAATTAATTTGCTATGTGTACTTGAAGTTCAAAACGGTGTTATTAAAAGTCTTATTGGAACATGTTCTCAGAATATTATTTAATTACCTTGAAATAACGTATAATTTCCGTTCTCAGAACTTTAATGAAATCTTTCAGGGAAAGTAGTAAAATGTTCTCAGAACCTCCCTACAACCCAAAAATGAACATTCCCAGAACAGGCAAATTGTTTATTTCCGTTCTCAGAATGCTTTAAAAACATTCAGTTTTACCTGCCAGGAAACATATGACTTCGTTCCCAGAACCAATAGGAAACCAAAAACTTAAGTTTACACAACATCCAAGGAGCCAAATAGCTGGGAGTTCTATTCCTCATGACATTTCTATGTGCAGCATTCCTCAATGTTTGCCTACTGAACGTGGCCCAGGACTGAGTAGCTGCACTTTCGCAGGAAACTGTTTTGGGTGGGTGCACTGCTGACGAGCCAGCTGTGAAAGTCACAACAACAACAAAAACTTAAACAATTTCAGCAGCAGTGATTGCGTGAGTGAATGGGTGTGTGGAAGTGAGAGAGAGAAAGAGAAAATGTGATGAAAATGGAGTGATTGGAAAGGGCGTGAGGCTTTGCCAGTGTTTCTTAGCAACTTTTTAAAAGTATAGTACGTAGATATGTTTATTATTTCATTAACAATGTTGTTTCCCCTTTAAACAAGCTAGCCGGTCCTGTTTATCTGCTTGTCAACAGCGCCTGTCATTTGGTGCATTCTGGGAGTTGGAGTCCTCTACGGGACTGAATGCATCCAGCCCTCCATCCATCCATTAGAAACCTACCCTGAAGGAGACCCCCAAACACTGCATCTTTAAAAGGCTCATTACGCTGTATTGATTTATAGAGAGGGAGGGCCAATGGCTGCATACCAGGCCTATTCTTAGATGGGGTATTTATTGTTCTGTTCTGGCCAAGGGCTCAAACATAAGCAGATGCTGCTTGGTGCTCCTGCTATGAAACACTATTTTTTCACAGTATGTGGCTCATATGGTCTGGAAATCCTACCATATCACATTTGTGTTGTTAGACACTGTTGCCTGTGAAGAGATGCTATAGCACTTATTGATATATCCTATTATAGTCTATAGGATGAGGTAATGCTGCTACACAATTCCAGGGTTGTGTTCACAAGGCATCAAATGTATGAAAATGTTTTGAAAAAGGGAGGGACAAGCTGGATTCTTCCAATAAGAAAACCGTATTTTAGTTTTCCGTTGCAAAACGGTTTAAAAAGTTTTCAGTTGTGTACTCTTATGAACACGACACAACCTTCAGGTCAAAAGTTCAAAATGGTTGGAAAAGAAACCCAAGGAAGGATGATAGAACAGGCAATGATTCAAGTATGAGGTTTTTTTGAAGAGGAGATGAGGAGGGATGAGTGCTGGGTCCCTTGCCTGTCTCCTTGGGGGACTTCAGGCCCTGGATCTCCCCTCTCAGTCTCTCCATCTCTTTCTCCAGCTCTCCATTCCTCTTCTCTGCCTCTTGCAGCCGCCTACGTAGATGATTGGATAAGATCAGTTTTGAATACAATGGCTCTGGTATTGGCTATGAATACTCACCTAAATATCAAAAGGCATCATTACATTATAGCTTGTATTAGCTACATATAATATACAGTGGCTTGGGAAAGTATTCACCCCCTTTGGCATTTTCCCGATTTTGTCGCCCTACAACCTGGAATTTAAATAGATTTTTTGGGGGGTTTGCACAATTTCATTTACACAACATGCCTACCACTTTGAAGATGCTAAATATTTTTTTATTGTGAAACAAACAAGAAATAAGACAAAAAAACAGAAAATTTGAGGGTGCATAACTATTCACCCCCCCTCAAAGTCAATACTTTGTAGAGACACCTTTTGCAGCAATTTCAGCTGAAAGTCTCTTGGAGTATGTCTCTATAAGCTTGGCACATCTAGCCACTGGGATTTTTGCCCATTCGTCAAGGCAAAACTGCTGCAGATCCTTCAAGTTGGATGGGTTCCGCTGGTGTACAGCAATCTTTAAGTCATACCACAGATTCTCAATTGGATTGAGGTCTGGGCTTTGACTAGGCCATTCCAAGATGTTTAAATGTGTCCCCTTAAACCACTTGAGTGTCGCTTTAGCAGTATGCTTAGGGTCATTGTCCTGCTGGAAGGTGAACCTCCGTCCCAGTCTCAAATCTCTGGAAGACTGAAACAGGTTTCCCTCAAGAATTTCCCTGTATTTAGTGCCATCCATCATTCCTTCAATTCTGACCAGTTTCCCAGTCCCTGCCGATGGAAAAACATCCCCACACCATGATGCTGCCACCACCATGCTTCACTGTGGGAGGGGAGGGGATTGAACACTGATGGTGTTCTCGGGGTGATGAGAAGTGTTAGGTATTTTTCTTTAAGCAATGGCTTTTTTTCTGGCCACTCTTCTGTAAAGCCCAGCTCTGTGGAGTGTGTGGCTTAAAGTGGTCCTATGGACAGATTCTCCAATCTCAGCTGTGGCGCTTTGCAGCTCTTTCGGGGTTATCTTTGGTCTCTTTGTTGCCTCTCTGATTAATGCCCTCCTTGCCTGGTCCGTGAGTTTTGGTGGGCAGCCCTGTCTTGGCAGGTTTGTTGTGGTGCCATTTTCTTCCCATTTTTTTAAGGATTTAATGGTGCTCCATGAAATGTTAAAGGTTTCTGATATTTTTTTGTAACCCAACCCTGATCTGCAGTTCTCCACAACTTTGTCCCTGATATGTTTGTTGAGCTCCGTGGGCTTCATGCTGCCACTTGCTTGGTGGTGCTCCTTGCTGCGTGGTGTTGCAGACTCTGGGGCCTTTCAGAACAGGTGTTTCTATACTAAGATCATGTGACAGATCATGTGACACTTAGATTGCACACAGGTGGACTTTATTTAACTGAAGGTAATTGGTTGCACCAGATCTTATTTAGGGAATTCGTAGCAGAGGGGGGAAAAATTGGCATGCACCACTTTTCCATTTTTTATTTTTGAGAATTTTTTGAAACAAGTCATTTTTTAAATTTCGCTTCACCATTTTGGACTATTTTGTGTATGTCCATTACATGAAATCCAAATAAAAATCCATTTAAATTACAGGTTGTAATGCAACAAAATAGTAAAAACTTTTGCAAAGCTACCCATTTGTCTGCTGAGTCTGTCAAGTATGAAAGGAAAAGGTGAGGGAGACTCATTTTTAGCAGTAGAGCAATACTGAAATAAAAGCATAGGCCCCATATCTACCTGTGTGTGCCTAACAATGTTTGTCCTTCTGCCATGTTGTGCTGCTGCCGTGTTATGTTGTTGTCTTAGGTCTCTCTTTATGTATTGTTGTCATGTGTCTTGTCGTGATGTGTGTTTTGTCTTAGTTTTTTATTTTTTGCCTCTTGGTAGGCCGTCATTGTAAATAAAATGTGTTCTTAATTGACTTGCCTGGTTAAATAAAGGTTAAAAAAGGTTACCAAAAAAATGTATATATGTATCTGTCTGTCTCACTCAGGAGTGATCTAACCTATGCAGATCCTCATCAAGTACTGAATTCTGGTCGTTCTCCTCCTCTTCCTCCTCTGTTGTGGTGTGAGTCGACTCTGCAGTACCCTGCTCCAAGGCTAGGGGGAGCTCAAGCAGGGCAGGCAGGTTGTCAGGCGTGGTCAGGACATCTCTGAGCTGCCACATCTGACTCTGAAAGCCCACAGCACCCCTCTCAGTGTTAGACATACACCGCCTGATAAAGGTTAACATTGTGTAGCCCTCAGCATCAGTGGAGGCTGCGGAGGGGAGAGCACAGGTTATGCTGAGCACAGGTGTTTGGTGGCACCTTAATTGGGGAGGATGGGCTCATAATGATGGCTGGAACAGAGCTAATGGAATGGCATCAAACCATGTGTTGGCATCAAACCATGGCATCAAACTATACCATTCCACCTATTCCGCTCCAGCCATTACCACGTGCCCATCCTCCCCAATTAAGGTGCCACCAACCACCTGTGCTCAGCATAACCTAATCTAGCAGCCGTTAGTATTTATTGCATGCCTAACTTTGACGTCTGCCACAAAACACATTCAAGATGTTGCTAGCTCAGGAAGAGCTAAGCATTTTTGTCACTGCTTAGTGACACACAAGACGAGGAAAGCACATAGCGTTCCTGCATAAATAAATGGACATGTATGTGTAACAGGGTGGGAGTCCCAACCTACAGCTAACTAGCTAGTGGTTACACATCGCTTACCCGACTACTCAAATTGTCCTTAGTAGCCAATCTAGCAGTTAGCATTCTAGTCTTGATTGTTAAAATGTAACTCAGCTAGTTGTTAGGTGTGGATAGTCAACCTACAAGCTTATCCTGGAAATTGAAGCTTGGCAACCCAAGGTGTCGCTGGTGGTCAATCTCCATCATGATGTCACGACTGCGATCCAAGGCACCTGTCTGTCTGTAAAAGATACAAAAAAAACCAGAAAGAACAAAAGACAAAGAAAACATTATAACTGTGTTGATATAGTTTTGAATGATACCCCATTCATTTGGGGTACTTTGATACTGAGACAGTATATGATATGAATGTGACCTTGTAGCTGTGTAGGAGTAGCCAACGAAAGCCAGGTGAACTCCGATAGGGGCCTTGTCCATAACATCACTCAGTGTTTCCTGTAGAACACAAGACAGCATTACAAATAGAGTGCTTTATATGTTTATATGTTATCTGCTATATTTGCTTTTCAGGCTTGCTTCTGGAGCCATGTAATATTCTGTGGAGTCCCTTAAGGCTCTGTATTAGACTCCTTTACATTTAAATGGATCGTATATATATTGTAGATTGTATATTGACTTTTCGGATTAATACCATTTCACTGAGGCAGTCATCCAACACATCAAAGTTGGAGGTGTCAGTGGCGTTGGAGACTTCAGGTTGGAAGGGTGCTGGAAGTTCATGCAGGGAGCCCCAGTCTAGTCCACAGAAGAAGGGGTGGGCCCTGAAGTCCCCAGAACCCCTGGCCCCCATACGGTCCTCCCTCTCACAGATTAGCCCCATGATGAGGGAACGGGCCTCATCTGAAACCTCGGGGCCAGACGGGGGGAACTCAAAGTGCTCCTGGGGGGACATAATGGTTGGTTCCTCTTAGTTCTTCAGAGTTCTTTAGGTTTGAGCTCAATATATACCTCTTTGCACTCCTTGCAGATGTATAAGAAAATGGTCTCAAAGATCACTATGGCCCAATCCCAAATTGACCCCTAAACCCTACACCCTATGCACTTTAAAAATATATATATATTAAAAAAAAAAGTTTTACGCCCTATGCACTTGCAGAGATCTGATTGGTTTTGACAGGTGTAAGCAATATTATAATAGCTCTAGGAAGCTATGTGGAAGTTTCACCATACTGCTTGTACTAATTGAATTCTCTAATATCTCCACAAGTGTAGGGTTTAGGGGTAGATTTGGGATTGTAGTTCTTGTTCGACATCCTTCCCTCTTCGTATTTCCTATGAATTTTTGCACTGATATCTACAGAGACATATGGAAAATGTTCTGATGACCCTCAACATGTTCTCTTGATCAATCTGTAAGATTAGTTTCTGTATAAAGTCCCCATCGTACCTGGAAGCTCATGATCCTGGCGTAGGTCTCCGAGATGGAGTCTGCGTAGAAGGGTGTGGTCCCCTGCAGCATCTCGTAGGCACAGACCCCCAGGGCCCACCAGTCACACTCAGGGCCATAGCCTCCCCCTCCCTCCACCGCACGCAGGATCTCTGGGGACAGGTAGTCGGGTGTGCCCACCGCCAGGGAAGAGTACACCTGCAAATACACAGACACATGTCAAGGCACACAAATGCATTTACAAAAGTTCGAATTCTATCTTCGGGATAGCTCCCTGAGCATTTACAAAAGTTAGAATTCTATCCTCGGATAGCTCCCTGAGCATTTACAAAAGTTAGAATTCTATCCTCGGGTTAGCTCCCTGAGCCTTGGCTTTAGCTCGAAGGGCTTACACAACCTTGTGACTCACAGTAGACCCAGGTTCTATACCCACTCTGTTACTTTTGCACAACAGTATTGTGGAGTAAATTTTGTGGCCCTTTGGGGTCTCTCACCATGCCATCTTCCTGGACCCTCAGACAGGAACCAAAGTCCCCCAGCCTGACATGGCCTTCCGCCGTCAGCATGATGTTGTCAGGTTTGATGTCCCTGCAAAGGGGAGAGTGAAGGATGCAAATCTGACTATGCACATTCACAGGTCTGAACATTATTCTTACTGTTCCCAGGTCATAGATATGAGATTTCATAGCTAACGTACCCATGGTTCATGGAACCCTAGACTCAGAACTTGGGGTGCATGGACCAAAATGAAACCATTAGATGACGTAGACAGTCCACACTCAAAAAGAGACTTCTCAAGTTCTATTATGCTTATTTATTCATGCATTCCAGAGTCAACAAACATTATTTGAACCTCTCTTGTAGGCCCTCCAAAGTAAGGAACAATGTTCCCTGTTTTCTGAGAACACTTCTTCCAGAAAAATGACTGTTTTCAGAACATTACGGCGGTATTCTAGGAACACCACAAATTGTTTGCTGGAGGTTGTCATGTTGCCAGGTGTCTCTGACCAACTAACCTGTGCACATAGCCCATCCTGTGGATGGAGTCGATCGCCATGACCATCTCAGCCAAGTAGAACTGGGCCATGTCCTCAGGGATACGGTCGCCAAACTTACTGAGCAGGGTCAACAGGTCACCACCCACGTAGTAGTCCATCACCAGGTACTGAGAGAGAGAGAGCGAGAGTGAGTGAGATAGAGAGATGTGAAGAAGAAAAAATTAAGAGAAAGAAAGATTAAATTATTATCCCTTGGTGTATTTCAAGGGAAAGAAACTGAGGGAAGTGACTGAATCACACCAGGTAGACTGCAGTCAGATGTGAAGGCTGAAATGACCCTGATGTTTGCGATTTGTCACTAATACCCACCAGGTAATTGTCGTCCTGGAAGGCATAGTGCAGCTCTGTGATCCACCTTCGATCACCCTTCAGCAGAACCTCTCTCTCCTCCTGGTAACAAGCTGTCTACAGGACAGAAACACAAAGACGCAACACAGAGAAACAGATGGCCTCACATCCCAGCTTGGTTCCTTGGAAGTTGTGGGAACATACGGTTTTGGTTCTGGGAATGAAGCCATAAGTTTCCTGACATGTAAAACGGAACGTTCTGAGAACGGTAGTGACATTTTTGCCTGTTCTGGGTTCGTTCCTTTTTGGGTTGCAGGGAGGTTCTGAGAACATTTTACTATGGTTTCCTGAAAGTTTTCCTGGGAGGCTTTATTAATGTTCTGCGAACAGAAATTATATCTTATTTGAAGGTAATTAACCCTTTTTATTTATTTTTTATTTCACCTTTATTTAACCAGGTAGGCAAGTTGAGAACAAGTTCTCATTTACTATTGCGACCTGGCAACCCTCTATGGCATGACTTTTTATTTTGGGGGGGAAAAAGCATTTTTACCCAATTTTGTTTTTTTGGGGGGGGGGCTTGGGGTGTCCCTGATAATATATCTATCATAAAATTTGTCGTCCATTCCCCCCACCCCACACCCCCGAACCAGACATTTGTTTGTTGCCTCAGGGCTGGAATATGGAAGTGGAACACCAGCCGGTGGTACCACTTCTTTGCTGTGATTTTGTTCCAGTACAGTGCACTCAGTGAGTCAAGCAGATCCACCCCACCAATATCCTTGTTGTATTCTTTCACCACAGCAGGGCAGGGGACTTTGGTGATCATCTTTCACTTGAGATCCCACCTGTCAACCTCAGTTTTGTTTTGATGGCCTCCCTTCTATTCAGTATCATGGTGTCAGCAACTTGGGACACTCAACAGACTTTGTTCCAAAACATGCGTGTGCCTGGTAAAGCAAACAACGACATGTACACCACAATACTCAGGAACTGCTCCAATTCTTTTGTTGTGAGGTTAAGGGGCTTGTTTGCATTACATTGTATTGCATATAAACTTGACAGGCCTACAATAACTTCCAGAATGTCTTCAGTGAAAAACTGCTTGAAGTACTGGAGGGGGGACTTGATATCATCAGATCTTGAAAGCAGGCCCTGCCATTCTGGGTAAGCATTGAAGTATGCATTGTTGGGTGTTCTCCACCGGGGTAGGTGTGGAACATCAACCTCTGCTACATCTCCATCCTCAGACTCAGTCTCATTGTCAACAGACAGGCATTCCCCTTTAAAAAAATAAAGCAGGAAGCACACATTTGAATGTGTCATATACCCTTCTTCATCCACTAACGCACGCGCACACATTACTTTGCTGACTGACCCCTAACTGATCCCTGACCTCCTATCTGTCTGTAAAACCTGATTCTGGGATCTACTCTTCCTGTCTCTCCTCAAGCTCATGGCCCTCACTGTCAGAGGGAATGACCCTAACTGCTCAATGATGTTCCTTCCGCCCATAAAATGTTCTTGTGTCCATTTCCTGTAAGTATCAGTAGATAGTAAAGTAAAGTCTGCTAAATGACTTAAATGTAATGTAAATGTAAAAACATTGATGGTCATAATTATGCATCCAAGCACATCTCCACACTTTAGCATGATATTGCCCGAACAAAAGTGGTTTAACTGCACAATGTTGCCCTGAGGCAACAAACCAAAAAACACTGTTTTAGTATAAAAATAAAAACAAAATAAGTCTTTAAACAATCAAACATACTTCTTTACATACTCATGCACATGCATATATTTAAAAAAACAGTTATTTCATTTGAAACATGTTAAAAAGTGATTTTATCTTACCAATTGGTGTGAATGTGTCCCATGTGGCTTTGCTTTCTGAAAGGACTGCTCCACCCCAGACAAAAGGCCACACTCACTTCAGCCCCTCATTTCATAGGACACAGACATGTCCGGTGATATCATATATATATATATATATATATATATATATATATATATATATATATATATACACTGCTCAAAAAATAAAGGGAACACTAAAATAACACATCCTAGATCTGAATTAATGAAATATTCTTATTAAATACTTTTTTCTTTACATAGTTGCATGTGCTGACAACAAAATCACACAAAAATGATCAATGGAAATCAAATTTATCAACCCATAGAGGTCTGAATTTGGAGTGACACTCAAAATTAAAGTGGAAAACTACACTACAGGCTGAATCAACTTTGATGTAATGTCCTTAAAACAAGTAAAAATAAAGCTCAGTAGTGTGTGTGGCCTCCACTTGCCTGTATGACCTCCCTACAACGCCTGGGCATGCTCCTGATGAGGTGGAGTATGGTCTCCGGAGTGATTTCCTCCCAGACCTGGACTAAAGCATCCGCCAACTCCTGGACAGTCTGTGGTGCAACGTGGCATTGGTGGATGGAGCGAGACATGATGTCCCAGATGTGCTCAATTGGATTCAGGTCTGGGGAACAGGCGGGCCAGTACATAGCATCAATGCCTTCCTCTTGCAGGAACTGCTGACACACTACAGCCACATGAGGTCTAGCATTGTCTTGCATTAGGAGGAACCCAGGGCCAACCGCACCAGCATATGGTCTCACAAGGGGTCTGAGGATCTCATCTCGGTACCTAATGGCAGTCAGGCTACCTCTGGCGAGCACATGGAGGACTGTGCGGCCCCCCAAAGAAATGCCACCCCACACCATGACTGACCCACTGCCAAACCGGTCATGCTGGAGGATGTTGCAGGCAGCAGAACGTTCTCCACGGCGTCTCCAGACTCTGTCACGTCTGTCACATGTGCTCAGTGTGAACCTGCTTTCATCTGTGAAGAGCACAGGGCGCCAGTGGCGAATTTGCCAATCTTGGTGTTCTCTGGCAAATGCCAAACGCCCTGCACGGTGTTGGGCTGTAAGCACAACCCCCACCTGTGGACGTCGGGCCCTCATACCACCCTCATGGAGTCTGTTTCTGACCATTTGAGCAGACACATGCACATTTGTGGCCTGCTAGAGGTCATTTTGCAGGGCTCTGGCAGTGCTCCTCCTGCTCCTCCTTGCACAAAGGCGGAGGTAGCGGTCCTGCTGCTGGGTTTTTGCCCTCCTACGGCCTCCTCTACATCTCCTGATGTACTGGCCTGTCTCCTGGTAGCGCCTCCATGCTCTGGACACTACGCTGACAGACACAGCAAACCTTCTTGCCACAGCTCGCATTGATGTTCCATCCTGGATGAGCTGCACTACCTGAGCCACTTGTGTGGGTTTGTAGACTCCGTCTCATGCTACCACTAGAGTGAAGGCACTGCCAGCATTCAAAAGTGACCAAAACATCAGCCAGGAAGCATAGGAACTGAGAAGTGGTCTGTGGTCACCACCTGCAGAATTGTCTTGCTAATTGCCTATAATTTCCACCTGTTGTCTATTCCATTTGCATGTGAAATTTATTGTCAATCAGTGTTGCTTCCTAAGTGGACAGTTTGATTTCACAGAAGTGTGATTGACTTGGAGTTACATTGTGTTGTTTAAGTGTTCCCTTTATTCTTTTGAGCAGTAATATATATAAAAAAATATTATCAAAAAGGGGTGCTGTGAGGTCCAAAAAGGTAGTTTGTTACCATGCCATAGAAGGTTAAATAACATTCTGAGAACAATAAGATTTTTAATAACATGTTTTGCGTTAACTGTTTTGAACTCCAGCCATATATAGCAAATTCCTTTCCATGTGTCCTAAGGCAGTGTTTCCCAACCCTGGTCCTCGAGCACCCTCAACAGTACATGTTTTTTTGTGGCCCTTGACAAACACACCTCAGGGAACCATTTGAGAGCAGTACATTAAATAGAACTATAAGGAAACCTGTAGGAAACGTTACTATAAAGTACTGAAATTCCCTCAGAAAAAACTTTCTTAATGTTCTTGGAACTATTTCAGAACATTCCCAATGTCAAACCAGTTGGAGAACATTCCTAGAACATTACTAATAATGTAATCAAATGTCACCATGTTTGAACTTTTAGGAAATGTTCTGTTAAAGTAATGAAACACCAAGAAAATAAAGTTATTTTAATGTCTTTAAATTTGCTGATAATTTTCCAAAGCCAAGCAACTATCCTGCACCATTTCTAGAAAGTTGTGGGAAGGTTGTATTGCAAAATAACCATAGGACAACATTCTCAGAACGTTATGTGCTAGCTGGGATGTTGTTTTACAGTAGACGCAAGAAGCAACAAAGAAGTTGGTTCTAATACAAAATGTATCCGTTGTTATGTGAATAGAAAAACCCACTAAGGACAGACATTATTTTAATGTCTAGTTTCAAATTACATTTGATTGAGTTGTCAATGAATGTGAATTCAACATGAAAACAAGAAACATTTTTAACCATGTCATTATCTTTAGCTTTAAAATGATAAAATATTGTTACTTACACCAGATAAGTGCAGTGAAACGTGTTGTTTTACAGGGTAGACCATAGCTTCAAAATTCTTTATATTGATTTTTGCAAATCCAATCAGTTTTCCTTGTTGATTCAATGTCATCGCACTTATTATTTTGTAGTTGAAACGGCGTCGATTCAACCAGTTTGTGCCCAGTGGGAAGGTTCCTGTGTGTGTGTGTGTTTACCTCTCCTCGCTTCAGCATGTCCCACTTATTCATAATCTTCAGCGCGTACACTTGCTGTGTGCTTCGCATCCTCGCCACAGCCACCTATAAATACAGCAACACACACGTTACCACGGAGATAAGATTCAATTGTCCAAAGTGCACCTTGACTTTTGGCGGCGTCCTCTCACCTCACTGAAGGTCCCTCGACCAATCACCTTCAAGATGTGGAAGTCATCCCTCTTGATGCGTGTCTTCTTCACCTGCCTCACCAGGGGCTCCGCTGTGATTGGAGGAGAGAGGGCAGAGAGGCTGTTGATTTCACGAGAAAAGACATGGAAAGTGGGTGTTTGAAAATAAATAAATAAATTCTAACTAGGGTCAACCTTTGTATGGAGAATATATTTTATACACTCACATCCTCCAAAAGCAGGCCTGACAAGCCTGGAGTAAGGACTAGATCTAGACACTGTGCTTGTTTATGTAGATGGCCCTCATCACACACACACACATACACACACACACACATACACATACACACACACATACACACACACACACTGTTAACAAGAAGACCTCCGGGCATCCTGGCAAAAGCTGTCTGTTTCCTTTAACCTTTCAAACAAACACTTCCAAGTGTCATGGGTCACCAGCCTCCTATGAAATACAACCCAGAAACAGTCAAAACACACACATGTGTATTTTGTGTGTGGTTGGAGAGA
This sequence comes from Oncorhynchus masou masou, assembly GCF_036934945.1. NCBI lineage: Eukaryota > Metazoa > Chordata > Actinopteri > Salmoniformes > Salmonidae > Oncorhynchus > Oncorhynchus masou. The sequence goes on along the minus strand of NC_088223.1, from coordinate 81,850,327 downwards.
CTGTAGATCAGATGGTAGAGCATGAAATTTGCAATGCCAGAGTCGTGGGTTCGATTCCTGCTAGACCACCACGCTAAAAATGTATGCTCACATGACAGTAACACGCAGCCAGATCCCCTTTAAGGCACTGGTGTTCTGAAATAGTCTAAGAGTGTGTCTAAGAATAGCTGCCACCGTTTAATACTTTTTTAAGGCAAGTTTTCCAGCCCCTTGGTCTTCTTTTTTTCTTCACTCCCTTCTCCTGTGGGGAGGAATGTGAGCGAGACCAAGGCAACAGTATAAACTGTTTTAGTGGGGAGAGAGAGAGAGAGGAAAAAAGAAATGGAGAGAAGGTTCCAGACCCACTCAGCCTTTCAGGCATCTTGTAGAAACAACCAAATATTTTGGCTTCCTTGATTGTGTCCCAAATGGCTCCCTATATAGTGCCCATAGAGCTTTAGTCAAAAGTAGTGCACTATGTAAGGAATAGGGTGCCATTTGGGATGCAGATTAAATTCCTTCATAGACTTCTAGAATGGAGCGATGTACTTGTGCACAGCGGCTGTTGTGACTGGCATGTGACTGTAGATTTGGGGAAT